>NW_026611081.1:57500-247500 GCF_029633865.1 Lampris incognitus
AATCGGTCAAATGACGGACAGCCTTTAGATTTTTTCTGTCATTGTTAAAAAAAAAAAATCGGTCAAAGACGGAAAATATTCGGTGAAGGCGACTCCTGCAGTCCACAGACTTTCATATCTACGTGGAGAAATGAAGCCTATGTAGCCTTGTAGAACCTGAATGGAGGAACAGTGTCAATGTCAATATTAACTTGTGTGTGTGTGTGTGTGTGTGTCTCTCTCTCTCTAAGCGAGTCTTCCTGCCAGTGAGACAGGCTCTGAAAACACAGAGAACATTGATGAGGAACACACTAACTGCTGCCAGGCCTGCTGGTAACAAACAAATGCACACACACACACACACACACACACACACACACACACCCCATCATCATCAGTGGCGGTCACTCAGGGTCCAGTATGGCTGTCCTCCTTCTAGGTCCTTGTGGGTCTTCAGGTGGGCTTAGAGGCTGATCCTGGAGCCACATATTTTGGGGCAATGTGGGCAGGGCTGTGAAGAAGTGGTTGAGGATGTGGTTTGGGTCTTTCTGGTAACTCGCTCCTTTCTGAGTCTGTGCTTGTTTTCGGCAGCACGGTGGAGGTCACGGTTGTAGCGCCCAGCACCCTCATGGACAGCCGGCCTCCAGGCCTCCTTGTATCAATTCTTTTGTCCTCATGGGGAACGGTGTCCTGTCACGAGCTGAGAGTAGAGGACTTGTTTTGGGAGGCGAGAGTCAGACATGCGGAGGACATGGCCAGTCCATCTCAGCTGCTGTTGTGCGGTGGTGGCAGTTGTAGGAGGCATGTTGGCCTCCTGGAGGACGCTGAAGTTGGTGTGCTTATCCTCCCAGCTGATCTTAAGCATCTTTCTGAGGCATCACTGTTGCTATGCCTCGAGTGCCTTCAGGTGCCCGCTATATGTGGTCCTGGTTTCTGACCCATACAGTAGGGTGGGCAGCACTACCGCTTTGTACACCAGAATTTTTGTTCTGGTTGCGGTTTACAAAAACCCTTTTACTCAGTCTTGAGAAGGTCCGGCTGGCACAACTGAGACGATGGTGTATTTCAGTGTTACTGTTGGCTTTGGAAGAGAGAAGGCTGTCAACATATGGGAACTGTTCCACGTTTTCAAGTCTGGTGTTGTCTACAGAGATGGATGGGGGCCAAGCAAGCACATTTCTGTTGGGTGGGGGTTGGAACAAGATATGGGTGTTTTTTATGTTAATGGCCAGGCCAAACTGCTCATATGCCTTTGCAAACGTGTATGGTATGCTCTGTAGTTCCTCTTCTGCAAGGGACACTAAGGCGTTGTCATCAGCATACTGCAGCTCAATGATGGATGTGGCGGTGGTTTTACTTTTAGCCCTGAATCTGTTAATATTCACAAGACTCCCACCAGTTCTGTACATGATTTAGACTCTGTGAGGCAGACTGGGACCCATGACGTGGAGGAGGAAATGAAAGCCACTATATTTGACATTGTGTTGTTACAATGAATGTGTCTTCTGCATGTAAACCATCCTATTGTAAAGGAGCAGCGGAAAGCTACAGTGACCGGGGACCAACTCCAGTTCTTCTTTCCATTGCCTTGCTCGGGGGCACAGACAGGAGTATTAACCCAAACATGCATGTCTTTTTGATGGTGGGAGGAAACCGGAGCACCCGGAGGAAACCCATGCAGACATGGGGAGAACATGCAAACGCCACACAGAAAGGACCTGGGATGGCCTGGGGCTCCATAACTGCTGAGTACTCGAGCTGACATGTTGTCATGTAGAAGTCGTAGTACTTTGTCAGGGCAGCCTGTTTTTGACAGAACTAGGCAGAGAGCCCGGTGGTTTACAGAATCGAAAGCTTTGGTTAAGTCTATAAAGAGCATATGCAATGGTTGGTTCTGTTCCTGGGCTTTTTCTTGGAGTTGGCGAGTGGTAAAAATCATGTTCATGGTGCCTCTGTTAGGACGAAAAACTGCTCTGGGAATGTGGCAGTCATTACTCTGATATTGAGAGGTGTCTGTTGGCCAAGACCCTAGCCAGAGCTTTCCCTGTGGTGGAAAGCAGGGAAATGCCATAGTAGTTTCCACACTAAGCTTTGTCCCCTTTCTTAAAGATAAAGGCAATGAGTGTGTCCCCAAATTGCACAGGGATTTCCTCTTTTTCCCATATTTTAAGTAGCAGGGCGTGGATATGTCTAAGGAGTGTAGGTCCACCTACCCTCAGTACTTTGCCGGTATTCCATCAGGACCAGCAGCCTTGTTGATTTTCATTTTCCTGATGGCATCCTAGTGACTGATCATATGCCCTCCACCTGTGTGCCAGGTTGTGGCTAGGGGCGGCCACACTTCACTGTCCTGCACCGTCCTCTCTTCCTCATTGCCACAGGGCCTTGAACCAGGTTATTTATGGGTTGATTCCCTTGTGGGAGGTGCCTGCATGTGACAGCTTTTTACATGGAGAGGCTGATGCTCCTGCAGCCACCACATGGTCCTTGGCAAGGGGTGGCCAGAGTCCAATGGCATGGAGAACCAAGACGACTGGGGACTACCCTCTGTTGTAGCCTTCATCCACCTTCATTGCCATTGTGACCTGAAGACGTCTTCCACCAGTTCCGCCGTTGAGGTCTTTGTTGGATCGCGCTTCGCCTGGAACCTCCCCCTTGACCTGTCCACCTTGGGTGACCCTACCAGGAGCCAAGCTCCAGATGGCATAGCTCTTGCAATCATTGGTACACACAAGCTTCTCCACCATGGCAAGGTGGTGATTGAGGAGAACACACACACACACACACACACCCCTACCATATCCAGTCTCTCATTGTCTAAGTGAATTTGAACATAAAGCTGATGTTCTCTCTCTCTCCCTCTGTCTGTCTGTCTGTCTGTCTGTCTCTCTGTCTTCGTCTATCTCTCTCTCTCTCTCGCTCTCTGTCTCTCTCTCTCTGTCTCTCTTCTTCACACACTGTTTCTTTTCTCTCAGTGCTCAGATGATGAAGAACAGCTTGTGGTGAGTGTATTGAGATACTTGTGTATTAAATACGAGGAATACCTTTATCACAATACCTACAGCATTAGTACTGGTGTGCTAGACATCAGTTGCTCCCAATCTGTTTTATCAGGATGAAGATAAATCTGTTTTGTCGGGATTAAAACGGTCTGTTTTGTCGGGATTAAGACGGTCTGTTTTGTCGGGATTAAAATGGTCTGTTTTATCAGGATTAAGACGGTTTGTTTTATCAGGATTAAGATGGTTTGTTTTATCAGGATTAACACGGTCTGTTTTATCGGGATTAACACGGTCTGTTTTGTCGGGATTAAAATGGTCTGTTTTATCAGGATTAAGACGGTTTGTTTTATCGAGATTAAGATGGTCTGTTTAATCAGGATTAACACGGTCTGTTTTATCGAGATTAAAACGTTCTGTTTTATCAGGATTAAGACGGTCTGTTTTATCAGGATTAACACGGTCTGTTTTATCAGGATTAAGACGGTCTGTTTTGTCGGGATTAAAATGGTCTGTTTTATCAGGATTAAGACGGTTTGTTTTATCGAGATTAAGATGGTCTGTTTTATCGAGATTAAGATGGTCTGTTTTATCAGGATTAACACGGTCTGTTTTGTCGGGATTAAAATGGTCTGTTTTGTCGGGATTAAAATGGTCTGTTTTATCAGGATTAACAGGGTCTGTTTTATCAGGATTAACACGGTCTGTTTTATCGGGATTAAGATGGTCTGTTTTATCAGGATTAACATGGTCTGTTTTATCAGGATTAAGACGGTCTGTTTTAGCGAGATTAAAACGGTCTGTTTTATCAGGATTAACACGGTCTGTTTTATCGGGATTAACACGGTCTGTTTTATCGGGATTAACACGGTCTGTTTTATCGAGATTAAAACGGTCTGTTTTATCAGGATTAAAACGGTCTGTTTTATCGAGATTAAGATGGTCTGTTTTATCAGGATTAACACGGTCTGTTTTATCAGGATTAACACGGTCTGTTTTATCAGGATTAACACGGTCTGTTTTATCGAGATTAAAACGTTCTGTTTTATCAGGATTAAAACGGTCTGTTTTATCGAGATTAACACGGTCTGTTTTATCAGGATTAACACGGTCTGTTTTATCGGGATTAACACGGTCTGTTTTATCGGGATTAACACGGTCTGTTTTATCGGGATTAAAACGGTCTGTTTTATCAGGATTAAAACGGTCTGTTTTATCAGGATTAACACGGTCTGTTTTATCGGGATTAACACGGTCTGTTTTATCGGGATTAACACGGTCTGTTTTATCAGGATTAACACGGTCTGTTTTATCAGGATTAACACGGTCTGTTTTATCAGGATTAAAATGGTCTGTTTTATCAGGATTAACACGGTCTGTTTTATCAGGATTAACACGGTCTGTTTTATCGAGATTAAAACGTTCTGTTTTATCAGGATTAACACGGTCTGTTTTATCAGGATTAACACGGTCTGTTTTATCAGGATTAACACGGTCTGTTTTATCGAGATTAAGACGGTCTGTTTTATCGGGATTAAGATGGTCTGTTTTATCAGGATTAAGACGGTCTGTTTTATCAGGATTAACACGGTTTGTTTTATCAGGATTAAGACGGTCTGTTTTATCAGGATTAACACGGTCTGTTTTATCAGGATTAAGACGGTCTGTGTTAGCGAGATTAAAACGGTTTGTTTTATCAGGATTAACACGGTCTGTTTTATCAGGATTAACACGGTCTGTTTTATCGGGATTAAGATGGTCTGTTTTATCAGGATTAAAACGGTCTGTTTTATCAGGATTAACACGGTCTGTTTTAGCGAGATTAAAACGGTCTGTTTTATCAGGATTAACACGGTCTGTTTTATCGAGATTAAGACGGTCTGTTTTATCGGGATTAAGATGGTCTGTTTTATCAGGATTAAGACGGTCTGTTTTATCAGGATTAACTCGGTTTGTTTTATCAGGATTAAGACGGTCTGTTTTATCAGGATTAACACGGTCTGTTTTATCAGGATTAAGACGGTCTGTGTTAGCGAGATTAAAACGGTTTGTTTTATCAGGATTAACACGGTCTGTTTTATCAGGATTAACACGGTCTGTTTTATCGGGATTAAGATGGTCTGTTTTATCAGGATTAAAACGGTCTGTTTTATCAGGATTAACTCGGTTTGTTTTATCAGGATTAACACGGTCTGTTTTATCAGGATTAACACGGTCTGTTTTATCGGGATTAAGATGGTCTGTTTTATCAGGATTAAAACGGTCTGTTTTATCAGGATTAACACGGTCTGTTTTATCAGGATTAAAATGGTCTGTTTTATCAGGATTAACACGGTCTGTTTTATCAGGATTAACACGGTCTGTTTTATCGAGATTAAAACGGTCTGTTTTATCAGGATTAAGACGGTCTGTTTTATCAGGATTAACACGGTCTGTTTTATCGAGATTAAGACGGTCTGTTTTATCGGGATTAAGCCGGTCTGTTTTATCAGGATTAAGACGGTCTGTTTTATCGAGATTAAGATGGTCTGTTTTATCAGGATCAAGAGAGTCTGTTTTATCAGAATTAAAATGGTCTTGTTTATCAGGATTAAGACTGTGTGTTTTATCAGGATTAACACGGTCTGTTTTATCAGGATTAAGACTGTCTGTTTTATCAGGATTAAGACCGTCTTTGACATCATGTCTCAGTCAGACTTTGACTTAATTCTCTCTTTAAGGGTCTGTAAAGCCTTTCCTTTAGAAGTTATAGTAATACCGCTAATACAATAACACCAAAAAAACCTTAGTGGCTGTATGAAGGGTCGTCTGACACCTTGCATCCATCTTGTCCCTCTCTCTCCCTCTTTGTCTGACTGTCTGTCAATTTGTCTCTCTCTCCAGTCGGACATTGCGTCGGTGGAACAGGGTTTGTCGAAGGAACTGTCGCACGGCTGTCAAATCGGTGACTTTCTATTGGCTGGTTCTGCTGCTTGTCTTCTTAAACACCTCCCTCAGTGCCTCTGAGCACTACAACCAACCTGATTGGTTGACGCAAGTACAGGGTAAATCACCTCAGCCAATCAGATTCAATCACTTTTAGCAAACACACACACACAAACAAAACACACACACAAACAAAACACACAAAAAAAATCACAGAATGTGAATCAGTTCATCTAGACATGTATATTGACAGAAACGTTTCATCATCATCTAAGTGACATCTTCACTCTCACCTGGCTGCAAGTACCCCACCCTTATAAACAGTACAGTGACTGCAGATACCCCACCCTTATAAACAATACAGTGACTGTATTGTTTATAATAGTACACATGGCCTTTGTAACTCTAGTTAATGGTCACACCCATATTTGCATATGAAATTGATCATTGGTTTGAGTCGTTATGCCACTGTATTGTTTATAAGAGTGGGGTACCTGCAGTCACTGTATTGTTTATAAGGTGGGGTACCTGCAATCACTGTATTGTTAATAAGGGTGGGGTACCTGTAGTCACTATTGTTTATAAGGGTGGGGTACCTGCAGTCGCTGTATTGTTTATAAGGGTGGGGGTACCTGCAGTCACTGTATTGTTTATAAGGGTGGGGTACCTGCAGTCACTGTGTTGTTTATAAGGGTGGGGGTACCTGCAGTCACTGTACTGTTTATAAGGGTGGGGTACTTGCAGCCAGGTGAGACTGAAGATGTCACTTAGATGATGATGAAACGTTGCTCTCAGTAAACGTTGTGTCCAGATGAACTGATTCATCTTCTGTGATTTTCTTACCTGGATTATTGAGCATGCAGAAAGTCACACAAAAAAAGTGTTATTAGATTTGAACCTTTTGCTCACTCGTTTCTCTGCCTTTTTTCACAAGTAATGAAGAACTTCAAATTTAATCTTTTCTTATGTCTTTGTGTCTGTCTGTGTGTCTGTGTGTCTGACTCAGACATAGCTAACAAGGTGTTGCTGTCTCTCTTCACGGTGGAGATGTTATTGAAGATGTACAGCCTTGGTCTGGGTCATTACTTTGTGGCGTTCTTTAACCGCTTTGACTGTTTCGTGGTGTGTGGCGGCATCATGGAGACCATACTGGTAGAGCTGGACATCATGCCTCCTTTGGGTATCTCCGTCCTGCGCTGCGTCCGGCTGCTGCGCATCTTCAAAGTTACACGGTCAGTTAGCGTGTGTGTATATTAGTCATTCTGAAATTCTGACTGTAGACTTTGTTGTCTTTACACCTCCTCTGTGAGGAGCTGTGGCAGCCACAGTCACTGCCAAAATGTCAGTCATTTCACTTTTTTCTGTGGTGAGACACAGACTGGTATAAACTAGTGAAGTCATTATCACTGAGAGTTTTTCTGTGGTGAGACACAGACTAGTATAAACTAGTGAAGTCATTATCACTGTGAGTTTTTCTGTGGTGAGACACAGACTGGTATAAACTAGTGAAGTCATTATCACTGAGAGTTTTTCTGTGGTGAGACACAGACTAGTATAAACTAGTGAAGTCATTATCATTGTGAGTTTTTCTGTGGTGAGACACAGACTAGTATAAACTAGTGAAGTCATTATCACTGAGAGTTTTTCTGTGGTGAGACACAGACTAGTATAAACTAGTGAAGTCATTATCACTGAGTTCTTCTGTGGTGAGACACAGACTAGTATAAACTAGTGAAGTCATTATCACTGAGTTTTTCTGTGGTGAGACACAGACTAGTATAAACTAGTGAAGTCATTATCACTGAGAGTTTTTCTGTGGTGAGACACAGACTAGTATAAACTAGTGAAGTCATTATCACTGAGTTTTTCTGTGGTGAGACGCAGACTAGTATAAACTAGTGAAGTCATTATCACTGAGAGTTTTTCTGTGGTGAAACACAGACTAGTATAAACTAGTGAAGTCATTATCACTGAGAGTTTTTCTGTGGTGAGACACAGACTAGTATAAACTAGTGAAGTCATTATCACTGAGTTTTTCTGTGGTGAGACACAGACTAGTATAAACTAGTGAAGTCATTATCACTGAGTTTTTCTGTGGTGAGACACAGACTAGTATAAACTAGTGAAGTCATTATCACTGAGTTTTTCTGTGGTGAGACACAGACTAGTATAAACTAGTGAAGTCATTATCACTGTGAGTTTTTCTGTGGTGAGACACAGACTAGTTTAAACTAGTGAAGTCATTATCACAGAGTTTTTCTGTGGTGAGACACAGACTAGTATAAACTAGTGAAGTCATTATCACTGAGTTTTTCTGTGGTGAGACACAGACTAGTATAAACTAGTGAAGTCATTATCACAGAGTTTTTCTGTGGTGAGACACAGACTAGTATAAACTAGTGAAGTCATTATCACTGAGAGTTTTTCTGTGGTGAGACACAGACTAGTATAAACTAGTGAAGTCATTATCACTGAGAGTTTTTCTGTGGTGAGACACAGACTAGTATAAACTAGTGAAGTCATTATCACTGAGAGTTTTTCTGTGGTGAGACACAGACTAGTTTAAACTAGTGAAGTCATTATCACAGAGTTTTTCTGTGGTGAGACACAGACTAGTATAAACTAGTGAAGTCATTATCACTGAGAGTTTTTCTGTGGTGAGACACAGACTAGTATAAACTAGTGAAGTCATTATCACTGAGAGTTTTTCTGTGGTGAGACACAGACTAGTTTAAACTAGTGAAGTCATTATCACAGAGTTTTTCTGTGGTGAGACACAGACTAGTATAAACTAGTGAAGTCATTATCACTGAGAGTTTTTCTGTGGTGAGACACAGACTAGTATAAACTAGTGAAGTCATTATCACTGAGAGTTTTTCTGTGGTGAGACACAGACTAGTATAAACTAGTGAAGTCATTATCACTGAGAGTTTTTCTGTGGTGAGACACAGACTAGTATAAACTAGTGAAGTCATTATCACTGAGTTCTTCTGTGGTGAGACACAGACTAGTATAAACTAGTGAAGTCATTATCACTGAGAGTTTTTCTGTGGTGAGACACAGACTAGTATAAACTAGTGAAGTCATTATCACAGAGTTTTTCTGTGGTGAGACACAGACTAGTATAAACTAGTGAAGTCATTATCACTGAGTTTTTCTGTGGTGAGACACAGACTAGTTTAAACTAGTGAAGTCATTATCACTGAGAGTTTTTCTGTGGTGAGACACATACTAGTATAAACTAGTGAAGTCATTATCACTGTGATTTTGGGGAAAAAAATCACACAATCACCTTTAACTAATTCTCTACTGAGGTTGAAGTCATACTGAGAGTAAACATGATGATGATGATGATTAACAATTAACATTAGGAAGGTCATTTTGGGGGGCACCTCCGTTAATGGTTGCAGCACATATCACATTGTCGCAACCGTCGCCAGTTCGAGTCCAGCCAGCAACCTTTGTTGCATGTCTTCCCCCCTTTCTCTGTCTCTGTCTCTTTCTCTTTCTCTCTCTCTCTCTCTCTCTCTCTCTCTCTCTCTCCATGTCCTTCCTGCCTCCACTAAGATGTAAACAATACAAAAACACCTTTAAAAAGGGAAGGTAATTTTGTAAATATTCTAAGCAAAACATTTTATGAAATTATTAAAGTGAGTCCTTCAGTTATCAGGACGGTGGTTTGCACGTCAGTGTTTGCGTGTTTCATCGTCAGTTCTACTGAGCAAGGGGAGGTCGTTAAGTTTGTACACATGTTGAAGGTCATTATCCACAGTTATGCCAAGCTATTTCATACTATTCAGAAGCTACTTGAATTGCTTGTTTGGTGATAGTGTGATCAAAACTGCTTAGTGGAATAATTTCACTTTTTTCACCAGTTCATCTTCTATCCTGAAATAACACCATAAGCATTTAATAGAGTCAGTAATTTGGCAAGGGAGTTACCAGGGTCTGTTATGTACAAAATGTAGTCCTCTGCCAGGAGATTAATTTTATGATGAGGCAAGATGGGACCATACTGAGGCACAAGATGGGACCAAAGAAGGCAAGTACAGTTACAGGTGAGGAAGCTGAAGACATAAAGAAATCTCTAAACTTTATGTCGGATAAGATCGCAAAAATTCTTAAACAACAGAAACGGATAATGGACTTGATAGGAGAAATAAAGGACCTGAGAAGACAAAGTGACGACAAAGATAAAAAATACCCATACTGGAGCGCCGTGTGGCAGACCTGGAACAATACTCCAGGATGAATGACCTGATTAGTAGCGGCTTGGAAATTCGGCCTCGGTCCTACGCCAGGGCTGCAACGAAGGAACCAGAGCCCACCGAGGCTGACCTGGTCTCCCTCGAGCAGCAAGTGATCACCTTCTTCTACAGCAAGGGGATAAAAGTGGACAGCAGAGATATCGAGGCGTGTCATCCTCTTCCCCAAAAAGATAAAAACGTGAAACCAGCCATAATAATTCGCTTTGTGAGCAGAAAACAAAAAAAAAACAGCGCTGCTCAAGCAGGGAAGAAAGTCGAAAGGCACCAACGTGCATCTCAACGAGCACTTGACGAAGAAAAACGCGGACATCGCCAGACAAGCGCGCATCTTGAAGAAGCAAAACAGGATTCAATCAACATGGTCAACAAACTGTAAAGTGTTCATAAAACTGAATGGATCTCCAGAGGAAGCTAAAGTGCTGGCCATCGAGGACATTGCAGAGCTGGACAAGTATCAGAGATGACAACCCTGGGAGAACAGCAAAGCTCATAATTCTGACACCCATGACAATTACAACCCATGACAAGCCTCACTGACACATGTCATTCATCTCCAACTGGAGATATGAATCAACACGTACTGATCTCAGAATATGAAACTGTTGGACTGAAAACCTTTGGATTCACTGAACATAAAGGACATGATATGGAGAATGATACTGATCCTGAGAACAGTTTCTACATCAACACACACAACCACTGTGAATACCATACTGAGGATCAGTTTAACAGAAATTCGAAAATGAATGGAGTAATATCAATCATATATTTCAATAGCAGGAGCCTGGATTCAAACCTTTCAAAGATCCCACACTGTTTAAGACAGCTGAAGAACCAATTCACTGCAACAGCATCTCTGAGACTTGGCTTAATGAGGAGCAAACTGCCATGGTCGACACTGAAGGATATGAGACGTATTCAATGAATAGCAATCAAAAAAAGGGTGGAGGAATGGCTTTATACATTGACAAAAACTATAATTGTAAATCTATCAATAGTATGTCACAAATAGTAGACAATATCATGGACTGTATTACTGTAGAAATAGAACTAGAGAAATCAAAAAACATACTACTAAGCTGTGTACACAGAACTGCAGGATCATGTGTTGGTACTACATGGAGGGAAACGTTATTGGAGATACTATATGAGAACAGAAATAATAAGACAATGGTTTTTGTTTGTGGGGACTTCAGTATTGATTTGTTAAAACCACTTGAACACAATACCACTACAGAATTCATTAATTCAATGTACAGTATGAGCCTGTATCCCTCAGTCACACGCCCGACCAGAATAACAGCTCGCAGTGCTGCACCAACTGCCAATCTATTCACTAATGTCGTTGACCGGACAGTAATAAGTGGGTTAATACTAAATGACACAACTGACCATCTGCCAGGGTTTGCAGTCATTCAGAGCTGTACAGGAGCAAATAAGGACGTTACAACACACAAAATAATTAGACAAAAAAGAGAAGGGACAATTAAATCTTTTAACAACGATCTGATGGTACAAGAATGGAATAAAGTCTATGTGGAAGATGTAGACGAAGCCTATGACACACTGTTGTCAATAACAACGGCTCTTTATGAAAACAACTGTCCTCTTGTTAAGAAACTAGTAAAACAGAAAATGACTGAAAAGCCATGGTTAACTAAGGGATTATTAAACTCGTGTAAGAAGTAAAATGTATTATATAAAGACTTTTTAAAGAAGAGAACAAAAGAATCGGAACAAAAATACAAGATGTATAAAAAAACTGACACAAATGATGAGAAACAGCAGAAGGGATTACTACCGCAATTACTAGAGGACAATAAAAACAACATAAACAATACATGGATGGTATTGAATGATATTATTAAAAATAAAAAGGGGAAAACTGGATACCCAAATTGCTTCCTAACCAAAAATAATAAAACTATCAACGATATGGCCTTAATTGTTAATGAATTCAATGATTTTTGTGTTGGTGTTGGTCCTGGTTTGGCTGGGGAGATTGCAAGCACGGGCTGTAGAAACGATGTGGCAAGTAAAGATGTACAGCTAAAAGAATCTCTGTTTTTAACGGGAACAGATGGAAAAGAAATTACTGACATTGTCAAAAGATTTAAGAGTAAGAAGTCAACAGACTGCAATGGTATTGAAATATCACTAGTTAAAGTTATTATTGAGTGTGTGGTGAAACCTCTTACATATATATGCAATCAGTCTCTGAAAACTGGTGTTTTTCCATGTAAAATTAAAACAGCTAAAGTCATACCCATATACAAGGCTGGAGACAGACACACACTCTCAAACTCTCTTACTGGAGTTTTGACTACATTGATTCAGACGTCAGCCAGCGTTTAAGTCAGATACAGGCGTCCACATGATCATGTCAGTAATGTCAGTATGAGCATCATCATGTCAGTAATGTCAGTATGAGCATCCTCTTGTCAGTATGAGCATCATCATGTCAGTAATGTCAGTATGAGCACCATCATGTCAGTAATGTCAGTATGAACATCATCATGTCAGTAATGTCAGTATGAGCATCCTCTTGTCAGTATGAGCATCCTCTTGTCAGTAATGTCAGTATGAGCATCCTCTTGTCAGTAATGTCAGTATTAGCATCCTCATGTCAGTAATGTCAGTATGAGCATCCTCTTGTCAGTATGAGCATCATCATGTCAGTAATGTCAGTATGAGCATCATCGTGTCAGTAATGTCAGTATGAGCATCATCGTGTCAGTAATGTCAGTATGAGCATCATCGTGTCAGTAATGTCAGTATGAGCATCATCGTGTCAGTAATGTCAGTATGCGCATCCTGTTGTCAGTAATGTCAGTATGAGCATCATCATGTCAGTAATGTCAGTATGAGCATCATCGTGTCAGTAATGTCAATATGAGCATCATCATGTCAGTAATGTCAGTATGAGCATCCTCATGTCAGTAATGTCAGTATGAGCATCATCATGTCAGTAATGTCAGTATGAACATCATCATGTCAGTAATGTCAGTATGAGCATCCTCTTGTCAGTATGAGCATCCTCTTGTCAGTAATGTCAGTATGAGCATCCTCTTGTCAGTAATGTCAGTATTAGCATCCTCATGTCAGTAATGTCAGTATGAGCATCCTCTTGTCAGTATGAGCATCATCATGTCAGTAATGTCAGTATGAGCATCATCGTGTCAGTAATGTCAGTATGAGCATCATCGTGTCAGTAATGTCAGTATGAGCATCATCGTGTCAGTAATGTCAGTATGCGCATCCTGTTGTCAGTAATGTCAATATGAGCATCATCATGTCAGTAATGTCAGTATGAGCGTCATCATGTCAGTAATGTCAGTATGAGCATCATCATGTCAGTAATGTCAGTATGAGCATCCTCTTGTCAGTAATGTCAGTATGAGCATCATCATGTCAGTAATGTCAGTATGCGCATCCTGTTGTCAGTAATGTCAATATGAGCATCATCATGTCAGTAATGTCAGTATGAGCATCATCATGTCAGTAATGTCAGTATGAGCGTCCTCTTGTCAGTAATGTCAGTATGAGCATCATCATGTCAGTAATGTCAGTATGCGCATCCTGTTGTCAGTAATGTCAGTATGAGCATCATCATGTCAGTATGAGCATCATCATGTCAGTAATGTCAGTATGAGCATCATGTCAGTAATGTCAGTATGAGCATCCTCATGTCAGTAATGTCAGTATGAGCATCATCATGTCAGTAATATCAGTATGAGCATCATCGTGTCAGTAATGTCAGTATGAGCATCATCATGTCAGTAATATCAGTATGAGCATCCTCATGTCAGTAATGTCAGTATGAGCATCATCGTGTCAGTAATGTCAATATGAGCATCATCATTTCAGTAATGTCAGTATGAGCATCCTCTTGTCAGTAATGTCAGTATGAGCATCCTCTTGTCAGTAATGTCAGTATGGGCATCATTGTGTCGGTATGAGCATCATCATGTCAGTAATGTCAGTATGCGCATCCTGTTGTCAGTAATGTCAATATGAGCATCATCATGTCAGTAATGTCAATATGAGCATCATCATGTCAGTAATGTCAGTATGAGCGTCATCATGTCAGTAATGTCAGTATGAGCATCCTCTTGTCAGTAATGTCAGTATGAGCATCATCATGTCAGTAATGTCAGTATGCGCATCCTGTTGTCAGTAATGTCAGTATGAGCATCATCATGTCAGTAATGTCAGTATGAGCATCCTCTTGTCAGTAATGTCAGTATGAGCATCCTCTTGTCAGTAATGTCAGTATGAGCATCCTCTTGTCAGTATGAGCACCATCATGTCAGTAATGTCAGTATGAGCATCATCATGTCAGTAATGTCAGTATGAGCATCCTCATATCAGTAATGTCAATATGAGCATCATCATGTCAGTAATGTCAGTATGAGCATCCTCATATCAGTAATGTCAATATGAGCATCATCATGTCAGTATGAGCATCATCATGTCAGTATGAGCATCCTCATATCAGTAATGTCAGTATGAGCATCCTCTTGTCAGTATGAGCATCATCGTGTCAGTAATGTCAGTATGAGCATCATCGTGTCAGTAATGTCAGTATGCGCATCCTGTTGTCAGTAATGTCAGTATGAGCATCATCATGTCAGTATGAGCATCATCATGTCAGTATGAGCATCATCATGTCAGTAATGTCAGTATGAGCATCATCATGTCAGTAATGTCAGTATGAGCATCATCATGTCAGTAATGTCAGTATGAGCATCATCATGTCAGTAATGTCAGTATGAGCATCCTCATGTCAGTAATGTCAGTATGGGCATCATTGTGTCAGTATGAGCATCATCATGTCAGTAATGTCAGTATGAGCATCATCATGTCAGTAATGTCAGTATGAGCATCATTGTGTCAGTATGAGCATCCTCATGTCAGTAATGTCAGTATGAGCATCATCATGTCAGTAATGTCAGTATGAGCATCCTCATGTCAGTAATGTCAGTATGAGCATCATCATGTCAGTAATGTCAGTATGAGCATCATCATGTTAGTAATGTCAGTATGAGCATCCTCATGTCAGTAATGTCAGTATGAGCATCATCATGTCAGTAATGTCAGTATGAGCATCATCATGTCAGTAATGTCAGTATGAGCATCCTCTTGTCAGTAATGTCAGTATGAGCATCCTCATGTCAGTAATGTCAGTATGAGCATCCTCATGTCAGTAATGTCAGTATGAGCATCATTGTGTCAGTATGAGCATCCTCATGTCAGTAATGTCAGTATGAGCATCATCATGTCAGTAATGTCAGTATGAGCATCATCATGTCAGTAATGTCAGTATGAGCATCCTCATGTCAGTAATGTCAGTATGAGCATCATCGTGTCAGTATGAGCATCCTCATGTCAGTAATGTCAGTATGAGCATCATCATGTCAGTAATGTCAGTATGAGCATCATCGTGTCAGTATGAGCATCCTCATGTCAGTAATGTCAGTATGAGCATCATCATGTCAGTAATGTCAGTATGAGCATCATCATGTCAGTAATGTCAGTATGAGCATCATCAAGGTAAGATGACTGTGTTAATGTGCATGTTAAACCAAGCCAGTTTCTTTTAAAGTGTGTCTCTCCTTGTTGAACTTCCTTCCTGTCTGTCTGTTTCAGCCACTGGACAGCACTCTCCAATCTGGTGGCATCCCTCCTCAACTCCATGAAGTCCATTGCCTCCCTGCTGCTCCTGCTCTTCCTCTTCCTCATCATCTTTGCCCTCCTAGGGATGCAGCTCTTCGGAGGGAAGTTCAACTTTGACGAGACACAAACCAAACGTAGCACCTTTGATGCTTTCCCACAGGCACTGCTCACCTGCTTCCAGGTACACACACACACGATCGTGGTCTTATGATGGATCTAGAAGACTCCATCCATGATCCAAACCGCTTATCCTGCTCTCGGGTGGCGGGGATGCTGGAGCCTATCCCAGCAGTCATTGGGCGGCAGGCGTTATTCATCTAAAGAATTATCGATAAAATATTTGACCTTGTGTGTATATCAGTAGTATTGACAATGTATTGTGTGTATATCAGTAGTATTGATAATGTATTGTGTGCATATCAGTAGTATTGATAATGTATTGTGTGTATATATCAGTAGTATTGATAATGTATTGTGTGTATATCAGTAGTATTGATAATGTATTGTGTGTATATATCAGTAGTATTGATAATGTATTGTGTGTATATCAGTAGTATTGATAACATATTGTGTGTATATATCAGTAGTATTGTTAATGTATTATGTGTGTATATCAGTAGTATTGATAATGTATTGTGTGTATATATCAGTAGTATTAATAATGTATTGTGTGTATATCAGTAGTATTGATAATATTTTGTGTGTATATAGTCAGTAGTATTGATAATGTATTGTGTGTGTATATCAGTAGAATTGATAATGTATTGTGTGTATATAGTCAGTAGTATTGATAATGTATTGTGTGTGTATAATCAGTAGTATTGATAATGTATTGTGTGTATATAGTCAGTAGTATTGATAATGTATTGGTCATTGTGTATATGATCAGTAGTATTGATAATGTATTGTGTGTCTATAATCAGTAGTATTGATAATGTATTGGTCATTGTGTGTGTAGATTCTGACCGGGGAGGACTGGAACATGGTCATGTATGACGGCATCATGGCGTACGGAGGACCCGTGTTTCCAGGCATGATCGTGTGTGTGTACTTCGTCATCCTCTTCATCTGTGGTAACTGTATCCTTCAGAACCAGAACCAGAACCAGAAGCACAGCCTCTCAACGCTCGGTCAGTGGGTTCAGACAAGGACAGCTGTTTGTGTGACTGGTGGAGACGCTGCTCTGCAGTGTGTGTGTGTGTGTGTGTGTGTGTGTGTGTGACTGGTGATCTGCAGTGTTGTGTGTCAGAATGAAAAGCATGGTGATGAAGGTGTTTTACATCAGCTGTCGATGCTTCATGAAGCTTTAGTGAAGCTACATCATCATGTCATCCTTTCTTCCTGCACACACACACACACACACACACACACCACCAATGTGTGTGTGTGTGTGTGTGTGTGTGACTGTGTGGGTGTATACTTGGCCTTGTAGTAATTGTACCCTTCAGTGTGTATACATTGTGAGTCCTGCACTTATATTTTACATGTAGTGTAACTTCATCAGAAGCTTTCATCCAAAGCAACTTACAACACGTTACCAGCCGACACCACACAACACTACACAGTAATCATATCACAGTAGTATTATATGAAGTGTGTGTACACATGAGTTGTGTTCTTAGTAATCAAATCATAGTAGTACTGTATGAAGTAGTTCTGTGTACACGAGTTGTGTGTTCTTAGTAATCAAATCAAATCAATTTTATTTGTATAGCCCAATATCACAAATTACAAATGTGCCTCAGTGGGCTTAACAGCAACACAACATCCTGTCCTTAGACCCTCTCATGGGATAAGGAACAACTCCCTAAAAACCCTTTAACAGGGAGAAACAATAGGAAGAAACCTCAGGGAGAGCAACAGAGGAGGGTCTCTCTCCCAAGACGGACAGCGTGCAATGGATGTTGTGTTGACGCAGTTTACATAACACAACATTGAAAGAGGATAACAGAATTATAATGGACAGAACATTTATGAAGAACATGATGCACAGGATGCCAAGCAGTGTCCACATGCCAACGGAGCAGTCCAGGACCCAAGCCACGCGACCAGCATCATCATGTAATTAGAAAAACTTAGGTGAGGAGTGGAAGGGCAGGCAGCATCCACAATGGCGACCACCATCACCACGGAGACCTGGGAGGAGAACCGACTACACATGCATGCAAGAGAGACTCGCATGACACCATAATAATAATTTATAATAATACAATAATAATAATAATAATAATTGAATCTTATATAGTGCTTTTCTAACACTCAAAGTGGCTTTACAATAAACGGGGTGAAACAAGACAACAGACAAACATACAGGGGTGGATGGGAAGGGGGGCAAACTGGTCACTTATGTAAAACTATCAAACCTCACACATAACTATTAAAACTGCAAACCGCAAGTTACCAAGGAATATAGTTATAAGCTAAAAGGATAGCTAAGTCAAAACAGCTAGGCAACAAGAAATAGTAGCTGTGTGTCCTTAGTAATCATGTCATAGTAGTACTGTATGAAGTAGTTGTGTGTCCTTAGTAATCATGTCATAGTAGTACTGTTTGAAGTAGTTGTGTGTCCTTAGTAATCATGTCATAATAGTACTGTTTGAAGTAGCTGTGTGTCCTTAGTAATCATGTCATAGTAGTACTGTATGAAGTAGTTGTGTGTCCTTAGTAATCATGTCATAGTAGTACTGTTTGAAGTAGCTGTGTGTCCTTAGTAATCATGTCATAGTAGTACTGTTTGAAGTAGCTGTGTGTCCTTAGTAATCATGTCATAGTAGTACTGTATGAAGTAGTTGTGTGTCCTTAGTAATCATGTCATAGTAGTACTGTTTGAAGTAGTTGTGTGTCCTTAGTAATCATGTCATAGTAGTATTGTATGAAGTAGCTGTGTGTCCTTAGCGAGTGCAGACATCCTGCTGAATGTCTTCTTGGCCATTGCTGTGGACAACCTGGCGGGAGGCGACGGGGAGGACAAGAAGAAAGAGTGAGTGATGGAGCATAAAAGATGACAGACGGGAGGTGGAGAGAGGAGGATGATCATCCTGCCCAAGAAGATAAGAGAGAGATGGAGGAATTCTGAGGAGGAATGGAGGAGAGAGACAGAGATGAAATAGATATGAGATATATAAAGAAAATCTATATAAAAATATCTATATAGAAATATATATATATAAAGATATAAAGAGAGAGTGATAGAGGAATGCTGAGGAGAAAGATAAAAACAACCAAACTGAAGAAGTACAGTCTAAAGTCACCTGGAAACAACCTGACTGTGTGTCTGCCTGTCTGTCTGTCTGTCTGTCTGTCTGTCTGTCTGTCTGTCTGTCTGTCTGTCTGTCTGTCTGTGTGTGTGTGTGTGTGTGTGTGTGTCTGCCTGTCTGGCTGTCTGCCTGTGTGTGTGTGTGTGTGTGAGAACAGAGAGAAGAAGGAAGGAGCAGAAGAAGAGAATGGAGAGAATGGAGAGGTGAAGGTAAATATCATCTTGTCTTCATGTTAAGGTGAGTGTGTCTTCATCTCTGTGAAGACATCATGAATGTGTGTCTCCTGTCCTCTGCCAGGTTGATGTGGATGAAGACACAGAGTATGAAGAGGAGGAGGTTCCTGAGGGGGATGAAGGTCAGTTTGAGTACGAGGTCAGATCTTATGAAGACACATTTAACATAGTGATGTGTTCAAGTTGATGACGAGGAGGAGGTTCCTGAGGGGGATGAAGGTCAGTTTGAGTACGAGGTCAGGTCTTATGAAGACACATTTAACATAGACAGTGATGTGGTCAAGTTGGTGAAGAGGGGGGAAGGTCTTCCTGAGGGGGATGAAGGTCAGTTTGAGTACGAGGTCAGGTCTTATGAAGACACATTTAACATAGACAGTGATGTGGTCAAGTTGATGACGAGGAGGAGGTTCCTGAGGGGGATGACGGTCAGTTTGACTATGAGGTCAGGTCTTATGAAGATACATTTAACATAGACAGTGATGTGGTCAAGTTGATGATGAGGAGGAGTTTCCTGAGGGGGATGAAGGTCAGTTTGAGTACGAGGTCAGGTCTTATGAAGATACATTTAACATAGACAGTGATGTGGCCAAGTTGATGAAGAGGAGTAGGTTCTTGAGGGGGACGAAGGTCAGTTTGAGTACGAGGTCAGGTCTTATGAAGACACATTTAACAAAGTGATGTGGTCAAGTTGATGAAGAGGAGTAGGTTCCTGAAGGGGATAAAGGTCAGTTTGAGTACAAGGTCAGGTCTAACGAAGACACTTTTAACAAAGTGATGTGGTCAAGTTGATGAAGAGGAGTAGGTTCCTGAGGGGGATGCAGGTCAGTTTGAGTACAAGGTCAGGTCTAATGAAGACATATTTAACATAGACTGCTGTGGCCAAGCTGATGAAGAGGAGTAGGTTCCTGAAGGGGATAAAGGTCAGTTTGAGTACAAGGTCAGGTCTAATGAAGACATATTTAACATAGACTGATGTGGCCAAGCTGATGAAGAGGAGTAGGTTCCTGAAGGGGATAAAGGTCAGTTTGAGTACAAGGTCAGGTCTAATGAAGACACATTTAACATAGACTGATGTGGCCAAGTTGATGAAGAGGGGGGAAGGTCTTCCTGAGGGGGATGGAGGTCAGTTTGAGTACGAGGTCAGGTCTTATGAAGACGCATTTAACATAGACAGTGATGTGGTCAAGTTGATGAAGAGGGGGAAAGGTCTTCCTGAGGGGGATGGAGGTCAGTTTGAGTACGAGGTCAGGTCTTATGAAGACACATTTAACATAGACAGTGATGTGGTCAAGTTGATGACGAGGAGGAGGTTCCTGAGGGGGATGAAGGTCAGTTTGAGTACGAGATCAGGTCTTATGAAGACACATTTAACATAGACAGTGATGTGGTCAAGTTGATGACGAGGAGGAGGTTCCTGAGGGGGATGAAGGTCAGTTTGAGTACGAGGTCAGGTCTTATGAAGACACATTTAACATAGACAGTGATGTGGTCAAGTTGATGACGAGGAGGAGGTTCCTGAGGGGGATGAAGGTCAGTTTGACTATGAGGTCAGGTCTTATGAAGATACATTTAACATAGACAGTGATGTAGCCAAGTTGATGAAGAGGAGTAGGTTCTTGAGGGGGATGAAGGTCAGTTTGAGTACGAGGTCAGGTCTAATGAAGACACATTTAACAAAGTGATGTGGTCAAGTTGATGAAGAGGAGTAGCTTCCTGAGGGGGATGGAGGTCAGTTTGAGTACAAGGTCAGGTCTTATGAAGACACATTTAACAAAGTGATGTGGTCAAGTTGATGAAGAGGAGTAGCTTCCTGAGGGGGATGGAGGTCAGTTTGAGTACGAGGTCAGGTCTAATGAAGACATATTTAACATAGACTGATGTGGCCAAGTTGATGAAGAGGGGGGAAGGTCTTCCTGAGGGGGATGAAGGTCAGTTTGAGTACGAGGTCAGGTCTTATGAAGACACATTTAACATAGACAGTGATGTGGTCAAGTTGGTGAAGAGGGGGAAGGTCTTCCTGAGGGGGATGAAGGTCAGTTTGAGTACGAGGTCAGGTCTAATGAAAACACATTTAACATAGACAGTGATGTGGTCAAGTTGATGAAGAGGGGGAAGGTCTTCCTGAGGGGGATGAAGGTCAGTTTGAGTACAAGGTCAGGTCTTATGAAGACACATTTAACATAGACAGTGATGTGGTCAAGTTGATGAAGAGGGGGAAGGTCTTCCTGAGGGGGATGAAGGTCAGTTTGAGTACGAGGTCAGGTCTAATGAAGACACATTTAACATAGACAGTGATGTGGTCAAGTTGATGAAGAGGGGGAAGGTCTTCCTGAGGGGGATGAAGGTCAGTTTGAGTACGAGGTCAGGTCTTATGAAGACACATTTAACATAGACAGTGATGTGGTCAAGTTGATGAAGAGGGGGAAGGTCTTCCTGAGGGGGATGAAGGTCAGTTTGAGTACGAGGTCAGGTCTTATGAAGACACATTTAACATAGACAGGGATGTGGTCAAGTTGATGAAGAGGGGGAAGGTCTTCCTGAGGGGGATGAAGGTCAGTTTGAGTACGAGGTCAGGTCTTATGAAGACACATTTAACATAGACAGTGATGTGTTCAAGTTGATGAAGAGGGGGAAGGTCTTCCTGAGGGGGATGAAGGTCAGTTTGAGTACGAGGTCAGGTCTTATGAAGACACATTTAACATAGACAGTGATGTGGTCAAGTTGGTGAAGAGGGGGAAGGTCTTCCTGAGGGGGATGAAGGTCAGTTTGAGTACGAGGTCAGGTCTAATGAAGACACATTTAACATAGACAGTGATGTGGTCAAGTTGATGAAGAGGGGGAAGGTCTTCCTGAGGGGGATGAAGGTCAGTTTGAGTACAAGGTCAGGTCTAATGAAGACACATTTAACATAGACAGTGATGTGGTCAAGTTGATGAAGAGGGGGAAGGTCTTCCTGAGGGGGATGAAGGTCAGTTTGAGTACGAGGTCAGGTCTTATGAAGACACATTTAACATAGACAGTGATGTGGTCAAGTTGATGAAGAGGGGGGAAGGTCTTCCTGAGGGGGATGAAGGTCAGTTTGAGTACGAGGTCAGGTCTTATGAAGACACATTTAACATAGACAGTGATGTGGTCAAGTTGATGAAGAGGGGGGAAGGTCTTCCTGAGGGGGATGAAGGTCAGTTTGAGTACGAGGTCAGGTCTTATGAAGACACATTTAACATAGACAGTGATGTGGTCAAGTTGATGAAGAGGGGGAAGGTCTTCCTGAGGGGGATGAAGGTCAGTTTGAGTACGAGGTCAGGTCTTATGAAGACACATTTAACATAGACAGTGATGTGGTCAAGTTGATGAAGAGGGGGAAGGTCTTCCTGAGGGGGATGAAGGTCAGTTTGAGTACGAGGTCAGGTCTTATGAAGACACATTTAACATAGACTGATGTGGTCAAGTTGATGAAGAGGGGGGAAGGTCTTCCTGAGGGGGATGAAGGTCAGTTTGAGTACGAGGTCAGGTCTTATGAAGACACATTTAACATAGACAGTGATGTGGTCAAGTTGATGAAGAGGGGGGAAGGTCTTCCTGAGGGGGATGAAGGTCAGTTTGAGTACGAGGTCAGGTCTTATGAAGACACATTTAACATAGACAGTGATGTGGTCAAGTTGATGAAGAGGGGGAAGGTCTTCCTGAGGGGGATGAAGGTCAGTTTGAGTACGAGGTCAGGTCTTATGAAGACACATTTAACATAGACAGTGATGTGGTCAAGTTGATGAAGAGGGGGGAAGGTCTTCCTGAGGGGGATGAAGGTCAGTTTGAGTACGAGGTCAGGTCTTATGAAGACACATTTAACATAGACAGTGATGTGGTCAAGTTGATGAAGAGGGGGAAGGTCTTCCTGAGGGGGATGAAGGTCAGTTTGAGTACGAGGTCAGGTCTTATGAAGACACATTTAACATAGACAGTGATGTGGTCAAGTTGATGAAGAGGGGGGAAGGTCTTCCTGAGGGGGATGAAGGTCAGTTTGAGTACGAGGTCAGGTCTAATGAAAACACATTTAACATAGACAGTGATGTGGTCAAGTTGATGAAGAGGGGGGAAGGTCTTCCTGAGGGGGATGAAGGTCAGTTTGAGTACGAGGTCAGGTCTAATGAAAACACATTTAACATAGACAGTGATGTGGTCAAGTTGATGAAGAGGGGGGAAGGTCTTCCTGAGGGGGATGAAGGTCAGTTTGAGTACGAGGTCAGGTCTTATGAAGACACATTTAACATAGACAGTGATATGGTCAAGTTGATGAAGAGGGGGAAGGTCTTCCTGAGGGGGATGAAGGTCAGTTTGAGTACGAGGTCAGGTCTTATGAAGACACATTTAACATAGACAGTGATGTGGTCAAGTTGATGAAGAGGGGGAAGGTCTTCCTGAGGGGGATGAAGGTCAGTTTGAGTACGAGGTCAGGTCTTATGAAGACACATTTAACATAGACTGATGTGGTCAAGTTGATGAAGAGGGGGGAAGGTCTTCCTGAGGGGGATGAAGGTCAGTTTGAGTACGAGGTCAGGTCTTATGAAGACACATTTAACATAGACAGTGATGTGGTCAAGTTGATGAAGAGGGGGGAAGGTCTTCCTGAGGGGGATGAAGGTCAGTTTGAGTACGAGGTCAGGTCTTATGAAGACACATTTAACATAGACAGTGATGTGGTCAAGTTGATGAAGAGGGGGAAGGTCTTCCTGAGGGGGATGAAGGTCAGTTTGAGTACGAGGTCAGGTCTTATGAAGACACATTTAACATAGACAGTGATGTGGTCAAGTTGATGAAGAGGGGGGAAGGTCTTCCTGAGGGGGATGAAGGTCAGTTTGAGTACGAGGTCAGGTCTTATGAAGACACATTTAACATAGACAGTGATGTGGTCAAGTTGATGAAGAGGGGGAAGGTCTTCCTGAGGGGGATGAAGGTCAGTTTGAGTACGAGGTCAGGTCTTATGAAGACACATTTAACATAGACAGTGATGTGGTCAAGTTGATGAAGAGGGGGGAAGGTCTTGCTGAGGGGGATGAAGGTCAGTTTGAGTACGAGGTCAGGTCTAATGAAAACACATTTAACATAGACAGTGATGTGGTCAAGTTGATGAAGAGGGGGGAAGGTCTTCCTGAGGGGGATGAAGGTCAGTTTGAGTACGAGGTCAGGTCTTATGAAGACACATTTAACATAGACAGTGATGTGGTCAAGTTGATGAAGAGGGGGAAGGTCTTCCTGAGGGGGATGAAGGTCAGTTTGAGTACGAGGTCAGGTCTTATGAAGACACATTTAACATAGACAGTGATGTGGTCAAGTTGATGAAGAGGGGGGAAGGTCTTCCTGAGGGGGATGAAGGTCAGTTTGAGTACGAGGTCAGGTCTAATGAAAACACATTTAACATAGACAGTGATGTGGTCAAGTTGATGAAGAGGGGGGAAGGTCTTCCTGAGGGGGATGAAGGTCAGTTTGAGTACGAGGTCAGGTCTAATGAAAACACATTTAACATAGACAGTGATGTGGTCAAGTTGATGAAGAGGGGGGAAGGTCTTCCTGAGGGGGATGAAGGTCAGTTTGAGTACGAGGTCAGGTCTTATGAAGACACATTTAACATAGACAGTGATGTGGTCAAGTTGATGAAGAGGGGGAAGGTCTTCCTGAGGGGGATGAAGGTCAGTTTGAGTACGAGGTCAGGTCTTATGAAGACACATTTAACATAGACAGTGATGTGGTCAAGTTGATGAAGAGGGGGAAGGTCTTCCTGAGGGGGATGAAGGTCAGTTTGAGTACGAGGTCAGGTCTTATGAAGACACATTTAACATAGACTGATGTGGTCAAGTTGATGAAGAGGGGGGAAGGTCTTCCTGAGGGGGATGAAGGTCAGTTTGAGTACGAGGTCAGGTCTTATGAAGACACATTTAACATAGACTGATGTGGTCAAGTTGATGAAGAGGGGGGAAGGTCTTCCTGAGGGGGATGAAGGTCAGTTTGAGTACGAGGTCAGGTCTTATGAAGACACATTTAACATAGACAGTGATGTGGTCAAGTTGATGAAGAGGGGGGAAGGTCTTCCTGAGGGGGATGAAGGTCAGTTTGAGTACGAGGTCAGGTCTAATGAAAACACATTTAACATAGACAGTGATGTGGTCAAGTTGATGAAGAGGGGGGAAGGTCTTCCTGAGGGGGATGAAGGTCAGTTTGAGTACGAGGTCAGGTCTAATGAAAACACATTTAACATAGACAGTGATGTGGTCAAGTTGATGAAGAGGGGGGAAGGTCTTCCTGAGGGGGATGAAGGTCAGTTTGAGTACGAGGTCAGGTCTTATGAAGACACATTTAACATAGACAGTGATGTGGTCAAGTTGATGAAGAGGGGGAAGGTCTTCCTGAGGGGGATGAAGGTCAGTTTGAGTACGAGGTCAGGTCTTATGAAGACACATTTAACATAGACAGTGATGTGGTCAAGTTGATGAAGAGGGGGAAGGTCTTCCTGAGGGGGATGAAGGTCAGTTTGAGTACGAGGTCAGGTCTTATGAAGACACATTTAACATAGACTGATGTGGTCAAGTTGATGAAGAGGGGGGAAGGTCTTCCTGAGGGGGATGAAGGTCAGTTTGAGTACGAGGTCAGGTCTTATGAAGACACATTTAACATAGACAGTGATGTGGTCAAGTTGATGAAGAGGGGGGAAGGTCTTCCTGAGGGGGATGAAGGTCAGTTTGAGTACGAGGTCAGGTCTTATGAAGACACATTTAACATAGACAGTGATGTGGTCAAGTTGATGAAGAGGGGGAAGGTCTTCCTGAGGGGGATGAAGGTCAGTTTGAGTACGAGGTCAGGTCTTATGAAGACACATTTAACATAGACAGTGATGTGGTCAAGTTGATGAAGAGGGGGGAAGGTCTTCCTGAGGGGGATGAAGGTCAGTTTGAGTACGAGGTCAGGTCTTATGAAGACACATTTAACATAGACAGTGATGTGGTCAAGTTGATGAAGAGGGGGGAAGGTCTTCCTGAGGGGGATGAAGGTCAGTTTGAGTACGAGGTCAGGTCTTATGAAGACACATTTAACATAGACAGTGATGTGGTCAAGTTGATGAAGAGGGGGAAGGTCTTCCTGAGGGGGATGAAGGTCAGTTTGAGTACGAGGTCAGGTCTTATGAAGACACATTTAACATAGACAGTGATGTGGTCAAGTTGATGAAGAGGGGGAAGGTCTTCCTGAGGGGGATGAAGGTCAGTTTGAGTACGAGGTCAGGTCTTATGAAGACACATTTAACATAGACAGTGATGTGGTCAAGTTGATGAAGAGGGGGGAAGGTCTTCCTGAGGGGGATGAAGGTCAGTTTGAGTACGAGGTCAGGTCTAATGAAAACACATTTAACATAGACAGTGATGTGGTCAAGTTGATGAAGAGGGGGGAAGGTCTTCCTGAGGGGGATGAAGGTCAGTTTGAGTACGAGGTCAGGTCTAATGAAAACACATTTAACATAGACAGTGATGTGGTCAAGTTGATGAAGAGGGGGGAAGGTCTTCCTGAGGGGGATGAAGGTCAGTTTGAGTACGAGGTCAGGTCTTATGAAGACACATTTAACATAGACAGTGATGTGGTCAAGTTGATGAAGAGGGGGGAAGGTCTTGCTGAGGGGGATGAAGGTCAGTTTGAGTACGAGGTCAGGTCTAATGAAAACACATTTAACATAGACAGTGATGTGGTCAAGTTGATGAAGAGGGGGGAAGGTCTTCCTGAGGGGGATGAAGGTCAGTTTGAGTACGAGGTCAGGTCTAATGAAAACACATTTAACATAGACAGTGATGTGGTCAAGTTGATGAAGAGGGGGAAGGTCTTCCTGAGGGGGATGAAGGTCAGTTTGAGTACGAGGTCAGGTCTAATGAAAACACATTTAACATAGACAGTGATGTGGTCAAGTTGATATTAGTTATCAGTAATGATCAGTTATGAGCGACATGGTGAGGGAACACGCCAGAGGAAGAAGATAGACTGACATGGTCTGGTGTGTGTGTGTTTGTGGTGTGTATGCGTGTGTGTGTGTGTGTGTGTGTGTGTGTGTGGTGTGGAGTGTGTGTGTGTGCGTGTGTGTGGTGTTGTGGATGTGTGTGTGTGTGTGGTGTGTGTGTGGTGTGGAGTGTGTGTGTGTGTGTGTGTGTGTGTGTGGTGTTTATTGTGTGGGTGTGGGTGTGTGTGTGTGGTCTGGTTTGTGGTGTGTGTGTGTGTGTGTGCGTGTATGTGTGTGGTGTTGTGGGTGTGTGTGTGTGGTCTGGTTTGTGGTGTGTGTGTGTGTGTGTGCGTGTATGTGTGTGGTGTTGTGGGTGTGTGTGTGTGGTGTGGAGTGTGTGTGTGGTGTTTGTGTGTGTGTGTGTGTGTGTGTGTGGTGTTGTGGGTGTGTGTGTGTGTGTGTGTGTGTGTGTGTGAGGTTTGGATTGTGGTGTGTGTATGTGTGTGGTCTAGAGATAGACACAGAACAATAACTCAGTTGTGACAGTTGACTCACACACCCCTACACTCATTAACTGATTCATGCCATTCTTCTTCCAGCTGGGCTGATAATTGCCCTCATTCTCAGGTAGCCATTGTTACTGGTTGCTGTGGTAATTCTTGTGGTAACCAGGAAGATAGTCGGCCATCTTTTATTTTCTTCATTTCTGTGCCCCCCCCCCCCGAGGTTTTTCTCCATTAAAGGTTTTTAGGGAGTTGTTCCTTATCCCATGTGAGGGTCTGAGGACAGGATGCTGTGTTGCTGTAAAGCCCCTGAGGCTAATTTGTAATTTGTGATATTAGACTATACAAATAATGTAAAAATAATGTACAAATAAAATTGTCTTGACTTGACTCATTTGGCCCAGTTCTCATCATCTCTTGTCATTAGAAGTCATTATTCTCCCGTTTCTCTCTCTCCTGACAGAAGGAGGTGTGCAGTTGAACATTGCAGATCTTGCTCCTCCTAAAGAAAAGGTTCTTCCAATCCCAGAAGGCAGTGCTTTCTTCTGCCTCAGTAACACCAACCCGTAAGACGTCTGAAAACACCTGACCTCACCTGAAAACACCTGACCTCACCTGAAAACACCTGATCTCACCATATCTGAAAACACCTGACCTCACCATATCTGAAAACACCTGACCTCACCTGAAAACACCTGACCTCACCTGAAACCACCTGACCTCACCTGAAAACACCTGATCTCACCATATCTGAAAACACCTGACCTCACCATATCTGAAAACACCTGACCTCACCTGAAAACACCTGACCTCACTTCACCTGAAAACACCTGACCTCACCTGAAAACACCTGACCTCACTTCACCTGAAAACACCTGACCTCACCTGAAAACACCTGACCTCACTTCACCTGAAAACACCTGACCTCACCTGAAAACACCTGACCTCACTTCACCTGAAAACACCTGACCTCACCTGAAAACACCTGACCTCACCTCACCTGAAAACACCTGACCTCACTTCACCTGAAAACACCTGACCTCACCTCACCTGAAAACACCTGACCTCACTTCACCTGAAAACACCTGAAAACACCTGACCTCACTTCACCTGAAAACACCTGACCTCACCTGAAAACACCTGACCTCACCTCACCTGAAAACACCTGACCTCACTTCACCTGAAAACACCTGACCTCACCTCACCTGAAAACACCTGACCTCACTTCACCTGAAAACACCTGACCTCACCTGAAAACACCTGACCTCACTTCACCTGAAAACACCTGACCTCACCTGAAAACACCTGACCTCACCTCACCTGAAAACACCTGACCTCACTTCACCTGAAAACACCTGACCTCACCTCACCTGAAAACACCTGACCTCACTTCACCTGAAAACACCTGACCTCACCTCACCTGAAAACACCTGACCTCACTTCACCTGAAAACACCTGACCTCACCTGAAAACACCTGACCTCACTTCACCTGAAAACACCTGACCTCACCTGAAAACACCTGACCTCACCTCACCTGAAAACACCTGACCTCACTTCACCTGAAAACACCTGACCTCACCTCACCTGAAAACACCTGACCTCACTTCACCTGAAAACACCTGACCTCACCTCACCTGAAAACACCTGACCTCACTTCACCTGAAAACACCTGACCTCACCTGAAAACACCTGACCTCACTTCACCTGAAAACACCTGACCTCACCTGAAAACACCTGACCTCACTTCACCTGAAAACACCTGACCTCACCTGAAAACACCTGACCTCACCTCACCTGAAAACACCTGACCTCACTTCACCTGAAAACACCTGACCTCACCTCACCTGAAAACACCTGACCTCACCTCATTTGAAAACACCTGACCACAGCATCACATCACCCAAACTTAAAGACTCTTGCTCTTGTTAGTCACGTGTGAGGCAGGGACTGTACTGTTAACATCCTTTACAGGGGAAAACTGATTGATTTAATTGATTTTGATGAAGATATTTAACCATGAGTCAGAATTATAATAATGGAGGCAGAAAGCGATTAAAAGACAAAATCAAGTAATCAAAAATCTCTGTCTCTCTCCACAGTATTCGGGTAGGCTGCCATACTCTGATCCACCATCACATCTTTACAAACCTCATCCTTGTCTTCATCATCCTTAGTAGCTGTTCACTGGCTGCTGAGGATCCAATCAGAGCACACTCCTTCAGAAACAACGTGAGTACATCATGATGCTTCCTGCTGTTCCTGCTAACCAGCTGTCACCTGGAGGAGGGTTCTGACCTACACCTTAAACACACCTCTCTCTCTCTCTCTCTCTTTCTCACACACACACACACATATACACAAACCGGCTAACACACAGATGTGCTCAGTTTTGTTGGTACCCTTACAGCTCATTTAAATAATGCAGGGATGGCCGATAGCATAGTGGTCTATTCTGTGACCTACCGACACGGGGATCGCCAGTTTGAATCCCCGTGTTACCTCCAGCTTGATCGGGCGTCCCTACGGACACAGTTGGCCATGTCTGCAGGTAGGAAGCCGGATGTGGGTATGTGTCCTGATCGCTGCACTAGCACCTCCTCTGGTCAGTCGGGGCACCTGTTCGGGGGGGGGGGGGGCTGGGGGGAATAGCGTGATCCTCCAAAGCGCTACGTCTCCCTGGTGAAACTCCTCATTGTCAGGTGAAAAGAAGCAGCTGGTGACTCCACATGTATCAGAGGAGGCATGTGGTGGTCTGCAGCCCTCCCCGGACTGGCAGAGGGGGTGGAGCAGAGACCGGGACGGCTCAGAGTGGGGTGATTGGCCAGGTACAATTGGGGAGGAAAAGAAATAATGCTTCATCCTCCTGAAAAGTGAAGAAATGAAAAGCTATTTTGTCATGTGTACTTGCCTGCCTTTGGTATGTCAGCATAAAGCAGAGAAGCTGAGAGAAGAGACTAATTATTACTGGTTCTACTTAGATATTATGAAAGGGCCTGGACACACGTGTTGGTACCTCTGAGAAATAATTGGATTATAGTGATATTTCATACTAATTAGTTTCTTTTTTTTGTTTGTTTTGGATTCCCCCCCCCTTTTTTTTTTCTCCCCAATTTTACTTGGCCAATCACCCCACTCTTCCGAGCCGTCCCGGTCTCTGCTGCACCCCCTCTGCTGATCCGGGGAGGCTGCAGACTACCACATGCCTCCTCCCATACATGTGGAGTCACCAGCCGCTTCTTTTCACCTGACAGTGAGGAGTTTCGCCAGGGGGACGTAGCGTGTGGGCAGATCACGCTGTTCCCCCCAGTTCCCCCTCCCCCCTGAACAGGCGCCCCAATCAACCAGAGGAGGCGCTAGTGCAGCGACTAGGACACATACCCACATCTGACTTCCTACCCACAGACACAGCCAATTGTGTCTGTAGGGATGCCCGCCCAAGCTGGAGGCAACACGGGGACTAATTATTTTCTTTAATTAGTATTGCACATGTCTCCAACCTTGTAATCAGTCATTCAGCCTCTCTAAATGGATAACAGTTGTCACTGTGCTGTTTGGTATCATCGTGTGCACCTGTTACAGCCCCTAGTGCCGCGTGTCTAATTTTCCCTCTCCAGGTAAGGCCCCGCCTCCTGCGGAACTGCTGATTGAGCCCAGGTGACCCCAATCGCTCATCAGCTGGGTATATAACTCGGAGAGAGACCCCAACAGTGCCAGTGGGCCATTGTTGGCAGCTAGAGTCAACCAGAGAGCAAGCTCTTGTGTCAGTACTCTATACTCCTCGAGGAGGAGGGTGAAACCTATGTTAGTGTTCTTGTTTCTTTGGTTTTGGTTTGAGCTGAGGATGTTTTGTTATCGAAGCCTGGATAGTTAAGGGCCAGCATCTTCAGTTGCCTTTTCTTATTGTATATAGGGTTAGTTTTGTCAATAAATCTACGTTTTTACACCTGGTTCCGCCTCCCACCTTTCTCTGCGTGGCGGCTGTGGCGGCTGTGGCGACGGCTCCCCGGCTGCCCCCTTGAGTTCGCTACGTTGGTGTCAGAAGTGGGATGGTGAGACTGTGAGGTCATCGGAAGCGTGTGCGCCCAGAGGCGTGAGGGAGGTGATATGCTGAAGCGTGGGGGCTAGTGTAACATGCACAGATAGGTAGACACATTAGCCCTTGGCTAGCGGGTCGGACTCTTTAGTTGAGTGGTTAACATTGTGGCCCGCGGTACGGGAGATGCAGGTTCACATCCCAGCTGTGGCAGAACCCGGGCTGCCCCCCTGAATTCGCTGCATTGGTGTCAGAAGTGGGACTACACACTCTACGCTCAAAAACACACACACACACACGTGTAGTGTGGGCAGCAGCTGTCTTCATGCTACACATAGCAATTAGCAGCAGCTGAGGAGAGAAGCTTCTTAAAACATACAATCAGGACACACACACCACACACTCCTCTTTCTGTCTCACTCACACACACACACACACATGCACACACACCACACACTCCTCTTTCTGTCTCACACACAGCCATATGCCTTGTGTGATTTCCCAGTCTGATGTCAATATCCATACTGCTTGTTCATTATTTACATACTGGACCCACAAACAATGATTATACTGTACCCAGCACATATACTGAACCCACAGACAGTACCCAGCATATATACTGGACCCACAGACAGTACATATACTATACCTAACACATGTGCTGGACCCACAGACAGTACATATACTGTACCCAGCACATATACTGAACCCACAGACAGTACTTATGCTGTACCCAGCACATATACTGGTCCCACAGACAGTACATATACTGTACCCAACACATATACTGAACCCACAGACAGTACATATACTGTACCCAGCACATATACTGAACCCACAGACAGTACTTATGCTGTACCCAGCACATATATTGGACCCACATACAACATATATACTGGAACGAGTACATAAACTATATTAACAGACAGTACATATACAGTGTGTAGCCCTACAGCACAAACTGCAATAAAAGCAGAGAAGGAAAGACACTGCTGCTGAAATTTGGAAACACACACACACCATCATCATCATCATCATCATCGGCGGTCACTCGGGGTCAAGTATGACTGTCCTCCTTCTTGGTCCTTGTGGGTTTTCAGGTGGGCGAAGAGGCCGATCTTGAAGCCGCATATTTTGGTGCAGTGTGGGCAGGGTTGGGTGGTGGTAGTCGTGGGATTTGTTTTGGGCCTTTTTGGTGGAAACCCCCTCCTTTCTCAGTCTGCGCTTGTCTTCTGTAGCACGGCGGAGATCATTATTATATAGTGCAGCTCCTTCCCGGACAAGTTTTCTCCAGGTCGCCCTGTTGGTTGCTGTGTCTTACCAGGTCTTAGGGTCTATGTGGTGTTTTTTGATGTTCACTTGGATGTTATCCTTATACCTTTTCTTTTGACCTCCCGGGGCACGTTGTCCTGTGAGAAGCTGGGAGCAGGGTCCGAAATTAACACTCACCACCCACCAAAGGCGAGTAGATTTTCTGATTGGCGAGTAAATCTCAGAAGCCTACCCGCCAAATGGCGAGTAACAAAAAAAGTGAAATCCAACCACTTAATCCCCCGTCATCTCTCTCGCTATCTCTCTCCCTCTCTCTCTCCTTAGCCACAGCAATAACATAGCAACAGCAATAAAAGAAATTAACCAACCAAAGTGCATTAGAACAATAACATAGCAACAACAATAACAGAAACTAACCAATCAACGCGCATTAGAATGTTGCTAGACGCTACTGACGGGTAACATTACGCACACACTCGAGAGGAACAACGACAGCAGCACCCATCAAACTTGGTAGTAGCCTACTCTATTCTTTTAACTAACATTAGCCAGCAACACCAGTTATGTGGCGATATTTAGAAGGCACAAAACCACCATCAGAAAGACAACCATGCCCTGGAGAGGAGGAAGAAGCCACCATCACCACCAAACCAAAAAAAATAAAGTTTAGTGAAAAGTGGAGGTATGGCGATCAAGGAGCTACGAGAGGCTGGCTGGAGTATAACGCACAGACCGTGATAAGGAGTTGCTCCGTCTGCTGCCAGTATACCAAAAACCGTAGCAATTCATTTGTCATCAGTAACAAGATAATGAAGGTAGAAAACATCAGGGAACATGAGACCTCCAGATGTCACATTACCCGTATGAAGGCCTCTCAGGCTCAGTCAGAGCCTGTCCTCACAACATCCTCCGTAAAGGTGCTAATAGCCATGTCCGAGCAGACCAGCATGAGAATCTCTCCGACTTTGAATGGAGTAAGTGAATTTAGTTGTCATCTCAAAATATCCTTATACAGCGGAAACAACGTGCTGGCTGTAGCTAACGTTGGCCAGCTAGCACTAGTATGTGACACCTAGCTTGCACTAACGTTAGCTGTGTGCTAGCTTCAACACCATGAAACAGGTTAAAACTGATTGGCATGTCTGCTGGTGCACAGGCAGCCTCCACACAGTCCTTGGCATAGAAAGGCCGGGATCCAGTGGCATGGAGACCAAGACAACTGGGGGCCTTCCTTTGCTGCAGCCTTCTTCCGCCTTTGCAACCGTTGTGGTGCTCCTCACAGCCACCATCTTCCGCCCGCTCCGCCGTTGAGGACTTAGTTGCTATTAGCCCATAGCTGGGGCAGTGGTTGAGAGATGCCAGGGCATGTCCACACACCGGTGGGCCTGTGCGCCTTCTCTCTGGGGCCCACTGCTGCTCCGATATCCCCTACAGTTTGGCCTGGGACCACAAGGTACCCAGTTACCGTGTGTGGCCACGAGGATGCACTGTAGGAGTCTTGGCAACGGAGAGGCTATGTACCGGCAGGAGGGGACTTACACACTCGGCTCCTCTTTTCACCCCCTACAAGAGGGCTAGCCGGTGGCAGTAGCTGAAAGCAGAAAGTAGCAAGCAGAAGCAGCATGCACTAACTACAAGCACTACTACCCCAGTACTACTGTACTGACGCGTCACACACGCCTTGTGTGCTGACACACACACACACCTTAGCTTTTCCATCGTGTCCAACGATGAAAATCCTTCCTCTGCTTCTAGAGAATCATCATGTAGCTGTGGAGCCCAATCTACGACCTGCATTGTCTGCCACAGAAAGAGCAGATGGAGGCACTGACTACGGGTGTGGTTATTTTCCTGGCTTCATATCTCTTCAACCGGTTCTTGGTCTGCTGACCACTTTGCTGCACTTCGAGCCTCTGAACTACTTGGTGGTAGAGGTGCTGCTAGATGTCATGCTGAGTGGCTGTGTCCTCCAATTTTATTACTTTTTATTTTTGTTATTTTTATCACTTTATTAATCCCCATGGGGAAATTCTTCCTCTGCATTTAACCCATCCTAGTTGTGTAGCTAGGAGCAGTGGGCAGCCGCTGTGCTGTGCCCGAGGACCACCTCCAGTTGGTCTTGCCATGCCTCAGTCAGGGGCACAGACAGGATTATTAACCCTAATATGCATGTCTTTTTGATGGTGGGAGGAAACCAGAGCACCCGGAGAAACCCCCCACAGACATGGGGAGAACATGCAGACTCCACACAGAAAGGACCTGGGATCACCCCCCAAGGTTAGACAACCCCAGGGTTCGAACCTAGGACCTTCTTGCTGTGAGGCGACAGTCGTGCCGTGGTGGTTGGTAGGGTAGGGTAATTTGGTAATTTGGTGGGGTTCAGACCATACTTCTTGATGGCTGTCTTCAGTTGGTCTCTGTACCGTTCCTTCTGGTCCCCTGCTGATCGGCAGTTGTAGTGTAACTAGCACTTTGCATGGTAGGCATTCTTTTGGCATTCTGATCACGTGTCCGAGCCAGTGAAGTTGGTGCTGGGTGATAGTAGCCTCCATACTGACACAGTTGGTCATGCTGAGTTTTCAGAATGGAGCACATTGTCCCCATTATGCACTGTAGGCACCTTATATGGAAGGCCTCAAGCATTCTGAGGTGGTGACTGTAGCGGGTCCATAGCCTGGGGCCACAGAAGCACCCAGTTACCATGTGTGTGTGGCTGCGCGGAGGCCTAGCAGGAGTGTTGGTGATTGAGAGGCTGTGTACTGGCCAGAGAAGGCTGACACACAAGGCTGCTTCCTGGGTCAGCACGAGGGCTCGCCAGAGGCAGCAGTAGTAGGCGAGAGGGTTGCGAGCAGATGGGAAGCAGGCATGCACATTCTTCTAATTACATATTAGTGCACTACTGCACTAGATGCATTACACCACCCTGTGTGCTGCACACACACACACACACACACACACTCTCCTGCATTCCTGCATTGTCATCTGTGAAGGTGAGCTGCTAGGTAACTGTGAATGAATTACAGCATCCTTCCCCCCATCTAACCTAGGAATCCTTGGCGCCTCACTTGGACTTCCTTTTTCCATCAGTACCAGCACAGGGCAGAAGGGGGTAGCCATCTCGAATCAAATCCATTACTATGATTCAACTGCCTTCTTTCAAGTATTGATTCAAACTGATATTTCATTCAAGTTTAAATAATGATATTTTGCTCTCACAAATATCTTCTTCCGGCTGCTCCCGTTAGGGGGCACCACAGCGGATCATCCATTTCCATCTCTTCCTGTCCTCTGTATCTTCCTCTGTCACACCAGCCACCTGCATGTCCTCCCTCACCACATCCATAAACCTCCTCTTTGGCCTTCCTCTTTTCCTCTTCCCTGGAAGCTCCATATTCAGCATCTTTCTCCCAGTATACCCAGCATCTCTCCTCCACCCATGTCCACACCATCTCAATCTTGTCTCTCTTGCATCTTCAACTGTGCCACCTCCAGCTCCACCTCCTGTCTTTTCATCAGTGCCACTGTCTCCAGACCACACAACATAGCTGGTCTCACTACCATCTTGTAAACCTTCCCTTTAACTCTTGCTGGTACCCTTCTGTCACACATCACTCCTGACACTCTTCTCCACCCACTCCACCCTGCCTGCACTCTCTTCTTCACCTCTCTTCTGCACTCCCCGTTACTTTGGACAGTTGACCCCAAGTATTTAAACTCATACACCTTCGTCACCTCCACTCCTTGCATCCTCACCATTCCACTGTCCTCCCTCTCATTCACGCATAGGTATTCTGTCTTGCTCCTACTGACCTTCACTCCTCTTCTCTCCAGTGCATACCTCCACCTCTCCAGGCTCTGCTCCACCTGCTCCCTACTCTCACTACAGATCACAATGTCATCTGCAAACATCATCATCCACGGAGACTCCTGCTTGATCTTGTCCGTCAACCTGTCCATCACCATTGCAAACAAGAAAGGGCTCGGAGCTGATCCTTGATGTAATCCCACCTCCACCTTGAACCCATCTGTCATTCCAACCACACACCTCACCACTGTCACACTTCCCTCATACATGTCCTGCACCACCCCTACATACTTCTCTGCCATTCCCGACTTCCTCATACAATATCACACCCCCTCTCTCGGCACCCTGTCATATGCTTTCTCTAAATCTACAAAGACACAATGTAACTCCTTCTGGCCTCCTCTATACTTCTCCATCAACATTCTCAAAGCAAACATCACATCTGTGGTGCTCTTTCCTGGCATGAAACCATACTGCTGCTGCTGATCATCACCTCTCCTCTTAACCTAGCTTCTATTACTCTTTCCCATATCTTCATGCTGTGGCTGATCAACTTTATACCTCTGTAGTTGCTGCAGTTCTGCATATCACCCTTATTCTTGAAAATTGGTCCCAGTATGCTTCTTCTCCACTCCTCAGGCCTCCTCTCACTTTCCAAGCTTCTGTTAAACAATGTAGTTAAAAACTCCACTGCCATCTCTCCTAAGCACCTCCATGCCTCCACATAATATGACTAGTGAATATCAAAATGTGATTAGTGAATATCATAATATGACCAGTTCATGTGTATATGTGTATCTAGATTCTGGGTTATGCCGACTACGCCTTCACTTCCATCTTCACTGTGGAGATCCTGTTGAAGGTAAGGGCTGATGCTGAATAAAGATCATTTATATTAAACCTCTTCCTCAACACCATCTTAACTGCCCCTGTCTACCAGTCCACCTCCCATTTTAAAACCATGACCAGGACTTCTATCACAGTGTTAGACATGATGACAGTTTCATTCCTTTATTCATTCATCTTCAGCTGCTTCTCCGGGGTCGGGTCACAGTGGCAGCAAGCTAAGTAGGGCACTCCAGACATCCCTCTCCCCAGCAACACCCTCCAGCTTCTCCTGGGGAATTCCAAGGCATTCCCAGGCCAGATTGGACATGCAGTCCCTCCAGCAAGTTCTGGGTCTACCCCGGGGTCTTCTCCCAGTTGGACGTGCCGGGAAAACCTCCAAAGGAAGGTGCCCAGGAGGCATCCTAATCAGATGCCCGAACCACCTCAACTGGCTCCTTTGATGCGAAGTCGCAGCAGCTCTATTCCAAGATCACTCTGGATGTCCGAGCTCCTCACCCTATCTCTAAGGCTGAGCCCAGACACCCTATGGAGGAAACTCATTTCAGCCACTTGTACCCTCAATCTCACCCTTTAGGTCACTAGCCAAAGCTCATGACCATAGGTGAGGGTTGGGACGAAGACAGACTGGTAAACTGAGAGCTTTGCCTTCCGGCTCAGCTCCCTCTTCACCACGCCGGTCCAGTACAACCAATCCACCTGTCAATCTCCCGCTCCATCCTACCCTCACTTGTGAACAAGACCCCAAGATACTTGAACTTCTTCACTTGAAGCAACAAGTCTGTTTCAGTCTCACCCCAAATGTCCTGACACTTTTTTTCTGTTTCATTAATTTTTCTCTCCAAATGAAAAACTTCGTCCGCTCCTGACGACTGTTGTGTATCAGGCTGTCGTCAGGCAGTGAAAGTGTCACCAAGTGTTGTGACAACTTTGATTGACAGGAACAGTCAGTTAATGATTACATATCAGAATACTTCACTTGTTTTAAAGAGTCAGTAAACACTGGTTTCTGACACGTCTGTCACTTACATGTGTAACACGTTAAAAAGGGTTTAGATGTTGAGGACAGTGATGGTGCTGTACGTATAATCTCTCTGTCTCTTTCTCTGTCTCTCTCTCTCACATCTCTGTGTCTGTGACTCTCTCCATATAGATGACAGTTCATGGGGCCTTCCTCCATCAGGGGTCTTTCTGTAGGAACTGGTTTAACCTGCTGGATCTGCTGGTGGTCAGCGTGTCCCTGGTGTCCTTCTTCCTACAGTCAGTATCACACACGGTCTGGGCTGCAGACACCTGTAACACGATCAAATATTCTATCTGGAGGTCCAGTCTACCTCAATACCCAGCCTACTTTCTGTGTGTGTGTGTGTGTTTGTGTGTGTGTAGTTCTAGTGCTATCTCTGTGGTGAAGATTCTTCGAGTACTCAGAGTTCTCAGACCACTCAGAGCCATCAACAGAGCCAAGGGACTCAAGGTCTGTCGGTCTGGCTGTTTGTCTTGCTGTCCGTCTGACTGTCCGTCTGTATCTCTGTCTGTCTCTCTCTCTGCCATCTGTCTGTCTATCTGTCCGCTTGTCTGTCCGTCTGTCTGACTCTCTGTCTATCTGTCTCTCCATCCGTCTGTCTTTCTGTTTGTCTCTCTGTCCGTCTGTCTGTCTGTCTTGCTGTCTCTCCATTTCTCTGTCTGTCTGTCTGTCTGTCTGTCTCTCCGTCCGTCTCTCTGTCTGTCTGTCCGCCATCCGTATGTCTATCTAAAGTGTGTCTATGTGTGTGTGTGTGTTTCAGCATGTGGTCCAGTGTGTGTTTGTGGCCATCAGGACCATTGGGAACATCATGATCGTCACCACCCTGCTGCAGTTCATGTTCGCCTGTATAGGAGTCCAGCTGTTCAAGGTAGGAGAGGAGGACAGATGAGGAGGAAGATGAGAGGAATTAGAGAAAGAAAAGGGGGGCAGTGAGAACAGTAGGAACCTTTGTGACCATGTTGTTTTGTTTCAGGGAAAATTTTACCGCTGCACAGATGAAGCCAAACACACTCCTGAACAGTGCAAGTAGGCTCATTTAAACCCTTCTTCTGTCCAAGATATCTGGAGACAAACCTTCATAATAAAACTTTTCATTCAGACGCCTGCCTCACAACATGTCTGTTGCTCTGGTGTGGCCAGGGGGACCTTCGTGGTGTATAAGGATGGAGATGTCTCTCAGCCCTTGGTGAGAGAGAGGATTTGGCACAACAGTGACTTTAACTTTGACAACGTCCTGATGGGGATGATGGCTCTGTTCACCGTGTCCACCTTCGAAGGCTGGCCCGCGTGAGTCTCTCTCTCTCTCTCTCTCTCTCTCTCTCTCTCTCTCTCTCTCTCTCTCACACACACACCTGTGAATTCATCATTTGAGTTTTCATGACTTCATTGACTCCAGATGTCTGTCTCTCTCTGTCTCTCTAAAAACAGATGTAGAGAAACTCACTAAAACACTGACTCAGTGTTTTAAGACATTAAAGGACTCCAGTCCCCTGCATTCAGTGTATGATGTTACAAGTTCATTTAGCAGACGCATTTATCCAAAGCGACGTACATCTGAGAGTTAATACAACACAAGCAAGGATGTAGTCAGGATGCGACTACGCAAGCTAAAAAACTAGGTTCAAGTCTGATAGGACACAGGAGTCAATAGGCAGTGCATATGGTGCATAGAAGTGATTTTTTTTCTTTTTTTAATATTAATAACATTGAAAGAGCTGGTTCTTTAGCGTCTTCTTAAAGATGGAGAGGGACTCAGCGGATCGAATGGAGTTTGGTAACTTGTTCCACCACCGGGGAACTACAGAAGAGAAGAGTGTGGCTAGTGACTTAGGGCCCAGTTGCAGAGCGTAGTGAGCGGGACCTAGTAGACCTGAATGATGGAGTTCAGGTAGGTTGGAGCTGTCTTGGTTGCTGTTTTGTAAGCAAACATTAAGGTTTTGAATTTGATGCGGGCAGTTACTGGGAGCCAGTGGAGGGGTATGAACAGTGGAGTGACATGTGCTGTTTTGGGCTGATTTAAGATCAGATGCGCCGCTGCGTTCTGGATCATTTTGAGGGGTATGAAAGTGCATGCAGGGAGACCTGCCAGTTAGGAGTTGCAGTAGTCAATTCGTGATATTACAAGAGCCTGTACCAGGAGTTGTGCTGCGTGCTCAAAAAGGTAGGGTCTAATTTTCCTGACATTGTACAGAGCAAATCGGTCGTCAATCATGACAACCGGGTTTCGGGCAGACTTTGTGGGCATGAGTTGGGTTGATCCGAGCTGGCTATTGATCTGTTGTAAGGATGGACTGCCTGGGATGAGGAGGAGCTCAGTCTTATATAGGTTAAGCTGAAGGTGGCGTTCTTTCATCCGTGCAGAGATATCAGCAAGGCATGATGACATCTGTGCTGAGACTGTGAGGTCATCTGGCGGGAATGATAGGAAGATCTGGGTATCAGCATAGCAATGGCATGAGAAACCATGGGAGTGGATGATTGTACCAAGTGAGGTGGTATATATTGAGAAGAGAAGGGGACCGAGCACTGACCCTTGAGGTACCCCTGTGGATAAGCCGTGTGGTTTGGACACTTCTCCCCTCCAAGATACTCAAAGAGCTCCTAAGAGGTAGGACGTGAATCAGTGGAGGGCAGATCCTGAGATACCAAGCTCAGTGAGTATGGAGAGGAGGATTTGGTGGTTAACTGTGTCAAAAGCAGCTGACAGATCTAGCAGCAATAAAGCTGAGGACTGACCAGCAGCTCTATCCAAACGCAGTGATTCTATTACCAACAGGAGTGTAGTCTCGGTAGAGTGACCCTACTTAAAGCCAGACTGATTCGGATCATACAGATTGTTCTCAGAAACGAATTCAGACTTGGTTAAAGACTGTGCGCTCAAGTATTTTTGAAAGAAAGGGTAGGAGTGAAACTGGTCTCTAGTTTTCAACCTGGGCTGGATTGAGTGTAGGTTTTTTGAGCAGCGGGGTGACCCGACTTGCTTAAGTTAAAAATTAAAAAGAAGTCAGTGACTACATTATTTAAGTTAAATAAACATTAAATATGAAGTCAGTGACTACATTACTTAAGTTAAACATTAAAAAGAAGTCAGTGACTACATTATTTAAGTTAAATGAACATTAAAAAGAAGTCAGTGACTACATTATTTAAGTTAAATAAACATTAAATATTAAGTCAGTGACTACATTATTTAAGTTAAATAAACATTAAATATTAAGTCAGTGACTACATTATTTAAGTTAAACATTAAATATGAAGTCAGTGACTACATTATTTAAGTTAAATGAACATTAAATGTGAAGTCAGTGACTATAATACTTAAGTTAAACATTAAAAAGAAGTCAGTGACTACATTATTTAAGTTAAATAAACATTAAACATTAAGTCAGTGACTACATTATTTAAGTTAAATAAACATTAAATATGAAGTCTGATTACATTAAGTTAAATAAATATTAAGTCAGTGACTACATTATTTAAATTAAATAAACATTAAATATTAAGTCAGTGACTACATTATTTAAGTTAAAAATTAAAAAGAAGTCAGTGACTACATTATTTAAGTTAAATAAACATTAAACATTAAGTCAGTGACTACATTATTTAAGTTAAATAAACATTAAATATGAAGTCTGATTACATTAAGTTAAATAAATATTAAGTCAGTGACTACATTATTTAAATTAAATAAACATTAAATATTAAGTCAGTGACTACATTATTTAAGTTAAAAATTAAAAAGAAGTCAGTGACTACATTATTTAAGTTAAATAAACATTAAATATTAAGTCAGTGACTACATTATTTGTTAAAAATTAAAAAGAAGTCAGTGACTACATTATTTAAGTTAAATTAAAATTAAATATGAAGTCAGTGACTACATTATTTAAGTTAGATAAACATTAAATATGAAGTCAGTGACTACATTATTTAAGTTAAATAAACATTAAATATTAAGTCAGTGAGTACATTATTTGTTAAATAAACATCAAATATTACGTCAGCGACTACATTATTTAAGTTAAATAAACATTAAATATTAAGTCAGTGACTACATTATTTAAGTTAAAAATTAAAAAGAAGTCAGTGACTACATTATTTAAGTTAAATAAACATTAAATATGAAGTCAGTGACTACATTAAGTTAAATAAACATTAAATATTAAGTCAGCGACTACATTATTTAAGTTAAATTAAAATTAAATATGAAGTCAGTGACTACATTATGTTGAGTATGGACAGCAGCCCTGGGAAAAGACGTCTACTCCATGCGGCGCTAACTCGTCCGTCTGTGTGTCCGTCTGTCTATCTCTGTCTGTCCAAAGTGTAACGTTGTGTTGCTTTGTTCTGTTTCATTTAAATCTCATTATTCTTACAGTTCTCTCTCTCTCTCTCTCTCTCTCTCTCTCTCTCTCTCGCTCTTTCTCTCTCTCCAGTCTGTTGTATAAGGCCATAGATGCGAATGGGGAGAATTCGGGTCCAATCTACAACCACCGGGTGGAGATCTCCATCTTCTTCATCGTCTACATCATCATCATCGCCTTTTTCATGATGAACATCTTTGTTGGCTTTGTCATCATCACCTTCAGAGAGCAGGGAGAGCAGGAATACAAGAACTGTGAACTGGACAAGAACCAGGTCTGTCTATCTGTATCTTTCTGTCTGTCTATCTTTCTGTCTGTCTGTCTGTTTATCTGTGTCTTTGTCTGTCTATCTGCATCTTTCTGTTTGTCTGTCTATGTCTAGCTGTATCTTTCTGTCTGTCTGTCTGTCTGTCTGTCTGTGTATCTGTCTGTGTCTGTCTGTCTGTATCTGTCTGTGTCTATCTTTCTTTGTGCCTGTGTGTCTGTCTTTCTGTCTGTGTGTGTGTGTGTGTGTGTGTGTGTCTGTGTGTCAGGTACTGTGTCATGTAAACAGAAGTGTGTCATTAACGTCAGAAAGAACAAGATAAATCACAGAAATAACGAAAAGTGTTGTCTCTCTCTCTCTCTCTCTCTCTCTCCCTGTGTGTGTCTGTGTCTCTCGCCCAGCGTCAGTGTGTGGAGTATGCACTGAAGGCTCAGCCGTTGAAGTTGTACATCCCCAAGAACCCGGTGCAGTACAAGTTCTGGTCCATCATCAACTCCACCGCCTTTGAATACGTCATGTTTGTCCTCATCCTGCTCAACACTGTAACGCTGGCTGTACAGGTGTGTGTGTGTGTGCACGTGCGCGTGTGTGTGCATTAGGACACAGATTGACCTCATTTCCTTTATGATTTACACTTTAGTTTGACCTTTGACATGTAGTTTACAGAGGTGTCTGTCTGACATGGACTGTGTGTGTGTGTGTGTGTGTGTGTGTGTGTGTGTGTGTGTGTGTGTGTGCAGCACTATGAGCAGTCTAAAAACTTCAGCTACATCATGGACATCCTGAATATGGTCTTCACGGGCCTCTTCACAGTGGAGATGCTGCTGAAGCTGCTCGCCCTGCGCCTGCGGGTGAGACTGATCACTGACACACTCTTCTGTCTGTACACCCACACCATGACTGACAAGTATCCACACACACTCTTCTGTGTGTACCCCCACACCATGACTGACATGTACACACACTCTTCTGTCTGTACACCCACACCATGACTGGCATGTATCCACACACACTCTTCTGTCTGTACACCCACACCATGACTGACAAGTATCCACACACACTCTTCTGTGTGTACCCCCACACCATGACTGACATGTACACACACTCTTCTGTCTGTACACCCACACCATGACTGGCATGTATCCACACACACTCTTCTGTCTGTACACCCACACCATGACTGGCATGTATCCACACACACTCTTCTGTCTGTACCCCCACACCATGACTGACATGTATCCACACACACTCTTCTGTGTGTACACCCACACCATGACTGACATGTATCCACACACACTCTTCTGTCTGTACACCCACACCATGACTGACATGTATCCACACACACTCTTCTGTCTGTACACCCACACCATGACTGACAAGTACACACACTCTTCTGTCTGTACACCCACACCATGACTGACATGTATCCACACACACTCTTCTGTGTGTACCCCCACACCATGACTGACATGTATCCACACACACTCTTCTGTCTGTACACCCACACCATGACTGACAAGTACACACACTCTTCTGTCTGTACACCCACACCATGACTGACATGTATCCACACACACTCTTCTGTCTGTACACCCACACCATGACTGACAAGTACACACACACACTCTTCTGTCTGTACACCCACACCATGACTGACATGTATCCACACACACTCTTCTGTCTGTACACCCACACCATGACTGACAAGTACACACACACACTCTTCTGTCTGTACACCCACACCATGACTGGCATGTATCCACACACACTCTTCTGTCTGTACACCCACACCATGACTGGCATGTACACACACACACTCTTCTGTCTGTACACCCACACCATGACTGGCATGTACACACACACACTCTTCTGTCTGTACACCCACACCATGACTGACATGTATCCACACACACTCTTCTGTCTGTACACCCACACCATGACTCACATGTACACACACTCTTCTGTCTGTACACCCACACCATGACTGACATGTATCCACACACACTCTTCTGTGTGTACACCCACACCATGACTGACATGTATCCACACACACTCTTCTGTCTGTACACCCACACCATGACTGACATGTACACACACTCTTCTGTCTGTACACCCACACCATGACTGACAAGTACACACACACACTCTTCTGTCTGTACACCCACACCATGACTGACAAGTACACACACACACTCTTCTGTCTGTACACCCACACCATGACTGGCATGTATCCACACACACTCTTCTGTCTGTACACCCACACCATGACTGACATGTATCCACACACACTCTTCTGTCTGTACACCCACACCATGACTGACATGTACACACACACTCTTCTGTCTGTACACCCACACCATGACTGACAAGTACACACACACACTCTTCTGTCTGTACACCCACACCATGACTGACAAGTACACACACACACTCTTCTGTCTGTACACCCACACCATGACTGACATGTATCCACACACACTCTTCTGTCTGTACACCCACACCATGACTCACATGTACACACACTCTTCTGTCTGTACACCCACACCATGACTGACATGTATCCACACACACTCTTCTGTCTGTACACCCACACCATGACTGACAAGTACACACACACACTCTTCTGTCTGTACACCCACACCATGACTGACAAGTACACACACACACTCTTCTGTCTGTACACCCACACCATGACTGACATGTATCCACACACACTCTTCTGTCTGTACACCCACACCATGACTGACAAGTACACACACACACTCTTCTGTCTGTACACCCACACCATGACTGACAAGTACACACACACACTCTTCTGTCTGTACACCCACACCATGACTGGCATGTATCCACACACACTCTTCTGTCTGTACACCCACACCATGACTGACATGTATCCACACACACTCTTCTGTCTGTACACCCACACCATGACTGACAAGTACACACACACACTCTTCTGTCTGTACACCCACACCATGACTGACATGTATCCACACACACTCTTCTGTCTGTACACCCACACCATGACTGACATGTATCCACACACACTCTTCTGTCTGTACACCCACACCATGACTGACATGTATCCACACACACTCTTCTGTCTGTACACCCACACCATGACTGGCATGTATCCACACACACTCTTCTGTCTGTACACCCACACCATGACTGGCATGTACACACACACTCTTCTGTCTGTACACCCACACCATGACTGACATGTATCCACACACACACTCTTCTGTCTGTACACCCACACCATGACTGACAAGTATCCACACACACTCTTCTGTCTGTACACCCACACCATGACTGACATGTATCCACACACACTCTTCTGTCTGTACACCCACACCATGACTGACATGTATCCACACACACTCTTCTGTCTGTACACCCACACCATGACTGGCATGTATCCACACACACTCTTCTGTCTGTACACCCACACCATGACTGGCATGTATCCACACACACACTCTTCTGTCTGTACACCCACACCATGACTGACATGTATCCACACACACTCTTCTGTCTGTACACCCACACCATGACTGACAAGTATCCACACACACTCTTCTGTCTGTACACCCACACCATGACTGGCATGTATCCACACACACTCTTCTGTGTGTACACCCACACCATGACTGACATGTATCCACACACACTCTTCTGTGTGTACACCCACACCATGACTGACATGTATCCACACACACACTTCTGTCTGTACACCCACACCATGACTGACATGTACACACACACACTCTTCTGTCTGTACACCCACACCATGACTGACAAGTACACACACACACACTTCTGTCTGTACACCCACACCATGACTGGCATGTACACACACTCTTCTGTCTGTACACCCACACCATGACTGGCATGTACACACACACACTCTTCTGTCTGTACACCCACACCATGACTGACATGTACACACACACACTCTTCTGTCTGTACACCCACACCATGACTGACAAGTATCCACACACACTCTTCTGTCTGTACACCCACACCATGACTGGCATGTATCCACACACACTCTTCTGTGTGTACACCCACACCATGACTGACATGTATCCACACACACTCTTCTGTGTGTACACCCACACCATGACTGACATGTATCCACACACACACTTCTGTCTGTACACCCACACCATGACTGACATGTACACACACACACTCTTCTGTCTGTACACCCACACCATGACTGACAAGTACACACACACACACTTCTGTCTGTACACCCACACCATGACTGGCATGTACACACACTCTTCTGTCTGTACACCCACACCATGACTGGCATGTACACACACACACTCTTCTGTCTGTACACCCACACCATGACTGACATGTATCCACACACACTCTTCTGTCTGTACACCCACACCATGACTGACATGTATCCACACACACACTTCTGTCTGTACACCCACACCATGACTGACATGTACACACACACTCTTCTGTCTGTACACCCACACCATGACTGGCATGTACACACACTCTTCTGTCTGTACACCCACACCATGACTGGCATGTACACACACACACTCTTCTGTCTGTACACCCACACCATGACTGGCATGTACACACACACACTCTTCTGTCTGTACACCCACACCATGACTGACATGTATCCACACACACTCTTCTGTCTGTACACCCACACCATGACTGACATGTATCCACACACACTCTTCTGTCTGTACACCCACACCATGACTCACATGTACACACACTCTTCTGTCTGTACACCCACACCATGACTCACATGTACACACACTCTTCTGTCTGTACACCCACACCATGACTGACATGTATCCACACACACTCTTCTGTCTGTACACCCACACCATGACTGACATGTATCCACACACACTCTTCTGTCTGTACACCCACACCATGACTGACAAGTACACACACACTCTTCTGTCTGTACACCCACACCATGACTCACATGTATCCACACACACTCTTCTGTCTGTACACCCACACCATGACTGACATGTATCCACACACACTCTTCTGTCTGTACACCCACACCATGACTGGCATGTACACACACACACTCTTCTGTCTGTACACCCACACCATGACTGACATGTATCCACACACACTCTTCTGTCTGTACACCCACACCATGACTGACATGTACACACACACACTCTTCTGTCTGTACACCCACACCATGACTGACATGTATCCACACACACTCTTCTGTCTGTACACCCACACCATGACTGACATGTACCCACACACACTCTTCTGTCTGTACACCCACACCACACAGGACAAACTGGTCTGTCTCCATAGGATTTCTGTTAACACTAGAACGAGTAAGACGGTCATGATGACCTGCCGCTCTCCGAACGCTCCTAAAATTACATATATTTACATGTATTTACATTAAAATGAGCACACAAAAATAAAGTCATGATAAGATCTACCTAAAACCACCATGAGCGGTGAACATGATCACGCACACATTATGAGTGGCCGTGTGCGTCATGTCAGTATTTATGACGTGTGTTGGTTGCATCATTTCCTTCGTGAAGTTCGTTGCTCTGTCCTAGAAACACACTAGCGCCCTCCAGTGCAGAGAAATAGTCTACACTTGATTTGTGATTATTCCCAACATGTCTGGTTACAGACACACCATGACTACCACCGAGGCCTTGCAGTATTTACAGGCGTTGAACAGCGGCCATTTTAAATTGTTTAAAAACAGTATTAAAGTTGTTAAAATTTTAATTTTGGTGTCAGTTAGTTTCCTAACAGACACACTAACATATGTAATGCATTAATATCTTAGTTGGGTATTTATCTTGAAACAATATAGAGTTTAATACCAGCAGTCATGTTGACCGCCCATGGTGGTTTTAGGTAGGATTGAAATCCTGGTTGTTCTGGTGTTAAATGCCTGAGAGGCAGATATGTTCATGATCAAAGAATGATGATGCACTTTATCTATCCAGCACTTCCCATCGAAGCTCCATCTGAAAGTGTTTAAAACATTAAAAACATGACAAACTTATCACAGGAACACAACAACCCACAGCTCTGCTTTCATATTCAGTCAAATGTTTGATCAGGTGTCCTGTGATACATGTGAGGTCATCATGTCACTGATCATCTCTGACTGAAGATGAGATGATACATGTGAGGTCATCATCTCACTGATCATCTCTCACTGGGAAGATGAGATGATACGTGTGAGGTCATCATCTCACTGATCATCTCTCACTGGGAAGATGAGATGATACGTGTGAGGTCATCATCTCACTGATCATCTCTAACTGAAGATGAGATGATACATGTGAGGTCATCATCTCACTCTGATCATCTCTAACTGAAGATGAGATGATACATGTGAGGTCATCATGTCACTGATCATCTCTGACTGAAGATGAGATGATACGTGTGAGGTCATCATCTCACTCTGATCATCTCTAACTGAAGATGAGATGATACATGTGAGGTCATCATCTCACTCTGAAGATGAGATGATACATGTGAGGTCATCATGTCACTGATCATCTCTGACTGAAGATGAGATGATACGTGTGAGGTCATCATCTCACTGATCATCTCTCACTGTGAAGATGAGATGGTACGTGTGAGGTCATCATCTCACTGATCATCTCTAACTGAAGATGAGATGGTACGTGTGAGGTCATCATCTCACTGATCATCTCTCACTGTGAAGATGAGATGATACGTGTGAGGTCATCATCTCACTGATCATCTCTAACTGTGAAGATGAGCTGATACGTGTGAGGTCATCATCTCTAACTGAAGATGAGATGATACGTGTGAGGTCATCATCTCACTGATCCTCTCTAACTGTGAAGATGAGATGATACGTGTGAGGTCATCATCTCACTGATCATCTCTAACTGTGAAGATGAGATGATACGTGTGAGGTCATCATCTCATGTATGTTTTTGTTGTGTTTATCTGTTGTCTTGTTTCCCCCGTTTATTGTAAAGAGACTTTGAGTGTTAGAAAAGTGCTATATAAGATTGATTTATCATTATTATTATTATTATTATTATTATTGTCTCTGTGAAGATGAGATGATACATGTGAGGTCATCATCTCACTATTTATCTCTAACTGTGAAGATGAAATGAGAGGAACACACATTCAGGATGGAGACAAAGTACCGATGAACATCTGGACTCAATACACTGTGAATGTGTGTGTGTGTGTGTGGGGGGGGGGGTCCTCAGCACTACTTCATAGATGCCTGGAACTCCTTTGATGCTCTGATTGTCGTGGGCAGTGTGGTCGACATCGTGGTCACAGAGTTCAGTGTAAGTACTTTTGAAGTAGTAATAATGGTAGGGGTGGTAGTAGTAATAGTAGTTGTGGTAGTGGTCGTAGTAGTTTTACTCTCCGTTTTTATAATTTAATAATGTTACAGCAGTCATATGATTTTAAACAGTTTTCAGTCACTCATATTGATTAATTCTTCTTATGTATGTTCACTGTCCTGTTGTTCAGGTTTGGAAAAGGTGATGAGCTGTCCCTTATCTATTATACGTCCTCATTCCAGGGTCCCTTAGCTATCATACGTCCTCATTCCAGGCTCCCTTATCTATCACACGTCCTCATTCCAGGCTCCCTTATCTATTATACGTCCTCATTCCAGGGTCCCTTATCTATCATACGTCCTCATTCCAGGGTCCCTTATCTATTATACGTCCTCATTCCAGGCTCCCTTATCTATCACACGTCCTCATTCCAGGCTCCCTTATCTATTATACGTCCTCATTCCAGGCTCCCTTATCTATTATACGTCCTCATTCCAGGGTCCCTTAGCTATCATACGTCCTCATTCCAGGCTCCCTTATCTATCACACGTCCTCATTCCAGGCTCCCTTATCTATTATACGTCCTCATTCCAGGCTCCCTTATCTATCGTACGTCCTCATTCCAGGGTCCCTTATCTATCGTACGTCCTCATTCCAGGCTCCCTTATCTATTATACGTCCTCATTCCAGGGTCCCTTAGCTATCATACGTCCTCATTCCAGGCTCCCTTATCTATCACACGTCCTCATTCCAGGCTCCCTTATCTATTATACGTCCTCATTCCAGGCTCCCTTATCTATCGTACGTCCTCATTCCAGGGTCCCTTATCTATCGTACGTCCTCATTCCAGGCTCCCTTATCTATCGTACGTCCTCATTCCAGGCTCCCTTATCTATCGTACGTCCTCATTCCAGGCTCCCTTATCTATCGCACGTCCTCATTCCAGGCTCCCTTATCTATTATACGTCCTCATTCCAGGCTCCCTTATCTATCATACGTCCTCATTCCAGGGTCCCTTATCTATCATACGTCCTCATTCCAGGGTCCCTTATCTATCATACGTCCTCATTCCAGGGTCCCTTATCTATTATACGTCCTCATTCCAAGGTCCCTTATCTATCATACGTCCTCATTCCAGGCTCCCTTATCTATCATACGTCCTCATTCCAGGCTCCCTTATCTATCATACATCCTCATTCCAGGCTCCCTTATCTATCGTACGTCCTCATTCCAGGGTCCCTTATCTATCGTACGTCCTCATTCCAGGGTCCCTTATCTATCGTACGTCCTCATTCCAGGGTCCCTTATCTATCGTACGTCCTCATTCCAGGGTACCTTATCTATCGTATGTCCTCATTCCAGGGTCCCTTATCTATCGTACGTCCTCATTCCAGGGTCCCTTATCTATCGTACGTCCTCATTCCAGGGTCCCTTATCTATCGTACGTCCTCATTCCAGGGTCCCTTATCTATCATGCGTCCTCCTTCCAGGGTCACGTATCTATCATACGTCCTCATTCCAGGGTCCCTTATCTATCATACGTCCTCATTCCAGGGTCCCTTATCTATCATACGTCCTCATTCCAGGGTCCCTTATCTATCATACGTCCTCATTCCAGGGTCCCTTATCTATCATACGTCCTCATTCCAGGGTCACTTATCTATCATACGTCCTCATTCCAGGGTCACTTATCTGTCATATGTCCTGTGGTGTTGTAAAGATCCTGTGTGCTGGATGATGAGCTGGTCTTGGGGAGTACTGAGATGATTCAGATTCTGTGAATCTGATGTTACCGACCATGTTGGTCTTTGTCCTGCTGATTATTGTTTTGCAACATTTTGTAATTTTTATTAAAGTATCATTAAATCCCCCCCCCCTGTCTGTCTCTCGCGCCCTCAGAGTGGAGAGGACAGCTCTCGTGTATCCATCACTTTCTTCCGCCTGTTTCGAGTGATGCGATTGGTCAAGCTTCTGAGCAAGGGGGAAGGTATTCGCACCCTGCTGTGGACCTTCATCAAATCCCTGCAGGTCAGGGGGTGGGTCTAAAAGCGCAGGGTTAAGGAGGTGGGGCTAAATTGGGGCAATAGTCACATGATGGAGAGTAGACATGTATTTAGAATATTTGCTTTGCTGCCATGCTGGAGGGCACAGCGTCAGTGTTGTGAATCTAACTTTGTCCTCCCTCCAGGCTCTGCCATACGTTGCTCTGCTCATCGCTATGATCTTCTTCATCTACGCCGTCATTGGCATGCAGGTGGGCTATCCTCCAAACCACTAGAGGGCTTTGTTCAGTTGAAGTGCAAATGGAAATCGCCCTCTAGTGGTTCATGGCTGTATTTCATTACTAAACAACACGTTCTGTGACATTTTCTCCGAAGTAGTGAACAAATAAAAACCAGGAGGAAACAGGACCGACCACCCAGGTCCTGTCGCTCTGCCACTCGTCGGGTCAAATGACTCTAGACAGTCCACACTGAAGGTTCTGACAGTAAAGCCATGACAGACCAGGATGTCACCTGCTGGACTGACGTCCATGTCTGTGAAAACTTGATGGACGCTTCTCCATCATGAACAGTCCCTCATTGTGTCTGTTAACAAAGTGGAGAGTCAGCCAGTCTGTTTCTTCAGGAGAACGTGAACAGAAAACATGCTGCTAAACTGGCCTGGTGTGTGAGGACACATTCTGCTCACACCATCATGTTCAGATCTCATTACAACAACACAACACCGGCCTGGTGTGTGAGGACACATTCTGCTCACACCATCATGTTCAGATCTCTTTACAACAACACAACACTGGCCTGGTGTGTGAGGACACATTCTGCTCACACCGCCATGTTCAGATCTCATTACAACAACACAACACCGGCCTGGTGTGTGAGGACACATTCTGCTCACACCATCATGTTCAGATCTCTTTACAACAACACAACACCGGTCTGGTGTGTGAGGACACATTCTGCTCACACCATCATGTTCAGATCTCTTTACAACAACACAACACCGGCCTGGTGTGTGAGGACACATTCTGCTCACACCGCCATGTTCAGATCTCTTTACAACAACACAACACCGGCCTGGTGTGTGAGGACACATTCTGCTCACACCATCATGTTCAGATCTCATTACAACAACACAACACCGGCCTGGTGTGTGAGGACACATTCTGCTCACACCGCCATGTTCAGATCTCTTTACAACAACACAACACCGGTCTGGTGTGTGAGGACACATTCTGCTCACACCTTCATGTTCAGATCTCTTTACAACAACACAACACCGGCCTGGTGTGTGAGGACACATTCTGCTCACACCGCCATGTTCAGATCTCTTTACAACAACACAACACCGGCCTGGTGTGTGAGGACACATTCTGCTCACACCATCATGTTCACATCTCTTTACAACAACACAACACCGGTCTGGTGTGTGAGGACACATTCTGCTCACACCATCATGTTCAGATCTCTTTACAACAACACAACACCGGCCTGGTGTGTGAGGACACATTCTGCTCACACCATCATGTTCAGATCTCATTACAACAACACAACACCGGCCTGGTGTGTGAGGACACATTCTGCTCACACCATCATGTTCAGATCTCTTTACAACAACACAACACCGGCCTGGTGTGTGAGGACACATTCTGCTCACACCATCATGTTCAGATCTCATTACAACAACACAACACCAGCCTGGTGTGTGAGGACACATTCTGCTCACACCATCATGTTCAGATCTCATTACAACAACACAACACCGGCCTGGTGTGTGAGGACACATTCTGCTCACACCATCATGTTCAGATCTCATTACAACAACACAACACCGGTCTGGTGTGTGAGGACACATTCTGCTCACACCATCATGTTCAGATCTCATTACAACAACACAACACCGGCCTGGTGTGTGAGGACACATTCTGCTCACACCATCATGTTCAGATCTCATTACAACAACACAACACCGGTCTGGTGTGTGAGGACACATTCTGCTCACACCATCATGTTCAGATCTCTTTACAACAACACAACACCGGCCTGGTGTGTGAGGACACATTCTGCTCACACCATCATGTTCAGATCTCTTTACAACAACACAACACCGGCCTGGTGTGTGAGGACACATTCTGCTCACACCATCATGTTCAGATCTCATTACAACAACACAACACCGGCCTGGTGTGTGAGGACACATTCTGCTCACACCATCATGTTCAGATCTCTTTACAACAACACAACACCGGCCTGGTGTGTGAGGACACATTCTGCTCACACCATCATGTTCAGATCTCTTTACAACAACACAACACCGGTCTGGTGTGTGAGGACACATTCTGCTCACACCACCATGTTCAGATCTCATTACAACAACACAACACCGGCCTGGTGTGTGAGGACACATTCTGCTCACACCACCATGTTCAGATCTCATTACAACAACACAACACCGGCCTGGTGTGTGAGGACACATTCTGCTCACACCATCATGTTCAGATCTCTTTACAACAACACAACACCGGCCTGGTGTGTGAGGACACATTCTGCTCACACCATCATGTTCAGATCTCATTACAACAACACAACACCGGCCTGGTGTGTGAGGACACATTCTGCTCACACCATCATGTTCAGATCTCTTTACAACAACACAACACCGGCCTGGTGTGTGAGGACACATTCTGCTCACACCATCATGTTCAGATCTCTTTACAACAACACAACACCGGCCTGGTGTGTGAGGACACATTCTGCTCACACCATCATGTTCAGATCTCATTACAACAACACAACACCAGCCTGGTGTGTGAGGACACATTCTGCTCACACCATCATGTTCAGATCTCATTACAACAACACAACACCGGCCTGGTGTGTGAGGACACATTCTGCTCACACCATCATGTTCAGATCTCATTACAACAACACAACACCGGTCTGGTGTGTGAGGACACATTCTGCTCACACCATCATGTTCAGATCTCATTACAACAACACAACACCGGCCTGGTGTGTGAGGACACATTCTGCTCACACCATCATGTTCAGATCTCTTTACAACAACACAACACCGGCCTGGTGTGTGAGGACACATTCTGCTCACACCATCATGTTCAGATCTCATTACAACAACACAACACCGGCCTGGTGTGTGAGGACACATTCTGCTCACACCACCATGTTCAGATCTCATTACAACAACACAACACCGGCCTGGTGTGTGAGGACACATTCTGCTCACACCACCATGTTCAGATCTCTTTACAACAACACAACACCGGCCTGGTGTGTGAGGACACATTCTGCTCACACCATCATGTTCAGATCTCATTACAACAACACAACACCGGTCTGGTGTGTGAGGACACATTCTGCTCACACCATCATGTTCAGATCTCATTACAACAACACAACACCGGCCTGGTGTGTGAGGACACATTCTGCTCACACCATCATGTTCAGATCTCTTTACAACAACACAACACCGGCCTGGTGTGTGAGGACACATTCTGCTCACACCATCATGTTCAGATCTCATTACAACAACACAACACCGGCCTGGTGTGTGAGGACACATTCTGCTCATTAGTTGCCCTCCTCTGGAGACACTTAATGAAGGAGAGTGGACGTATTTATGAAGGGCTGTTTGGACTCACTGGTCGCTACAAGTGAAACGTGCTGCATCATGGGAAATATCAGCACAGTGACCGACCAATCAGCTCTGTGGTGTATAGGCGAAAGTTGTGTGAAAAGAACAAGAATTGTGGAGGTTTAATATAAATCTCTGTCTGTCTGTCTTTCTGTGTGTCCGTCTGCCTGTCTCTCTGCCTGTGTGTCCGTCTGCCTGTGTGTCTGTCTCTCTGCCTGTGTGTCCGTCTGTCTGTCTCTCTGCCTGTGTGTCTGTCTGTCTGTCTCTCTGCCTGTGTGTGTGTCCCCCAGACCTTTGGGAAGGTCGCCATGCAGGATCACACTCAGATAAACAGGAACAACAACTTCCAGACGTTTCCTCAGGCTGTGCTGCTGCTCTTCAGGTCACTTCCACTGCTCCTATTTCACCTCCTCCTCTACTCCTTTCACCTCCACTACTCTTCCTTTCACTTCCTCTATTCCTCCTTTCACCCCTGCTACTCTTCCTTTCAACTCCTCTATTCCTCCTTTCACCTCCCTCTCTACTCCTTTCACCTCCTCTACTCCTCCTTTCACCTCCTCTGCTCTTCCATTCACCTCCTCTACTCCTCCTTTCACCTCTTCTACTCTTCCATTCACCACACGTACACAGACAGACTGACAGGTAGTGTGTGTGTGTGTGTGTGTGTGAGGCAGGTGTGCGACAGGTGAGGCCTGGCAGGAGATCATGCTGGCCAGCCTGCCGGGGAAACGCTGTGACCCGGAATCGGACGTTGAACCCGGAGAGGAATTCAGCTGTGGGAGCACCTTTGCTATCGTCTATTTCATCAGTTTCTTCATGCTGTGTGCCTTTCTGGTCAGACACACACACACACAGACACACACACAGACACACACACACACAGACACACACACACACACACACACACACACACACACACAGATACAGATAACTCTCTCTCTCTCTCTCTCTTCAGATTATCAACCTGTTTGTTGCTGTCATCATGGACAATTTTGACTACCTGACACGTGATTGGTCGATTCTGGGCCCGCATCACCTGGACGAGTTTAAGAGGATCTGGTCTGAGTACGACCCTGAGGCCAAGTAAGACACACACACACACACACACACACACACACACACACACTTGTCGTCATTGATTATCTGAAGGGTTTTAGATGTTCTGGATGTGTTTCCTCTGCAGTTTGTTCTGATGTGTGTCTGTTCCGGGTCACAGCCATGTCAACACCCCAGCACCCAAAAACTAAATCTCTCCTAGATAAATCTGTCTCTAACACCAAGGTTAAGTCACCCACCGATTGTGTTCCAAGTTAAATGAGGTCCTATGGATGCAGTCATGTGAATTTGAACGGGGGGGGGGGGGTTGATCGGGGTCATTTCCCTGTCAGTCACACACCTTATCTGAGGTGACTTCATTCCTCAGAAGGAAAAGCAGAATGGGGTTTGGGACAGTGAACCACACACCATCTTGTGACTACTGCATGTTACTACAACATGACGACAGAGTGGACTGATCTGTTGTTAGTCTGCATTGACTTGTGTTAGGGCTGGTATGTTGTGTTCTGTTGTGTTTAATTATTTATGTTGTGCTGTTTTAGGGGCAGAATAAAGCACCTGGATGTTGTTGCTCTGTTGAGGAGAATTCAGCCTCCTCTGGGTTTTGGAAAACTCTGTCCTCACAGAGTCGCCTGTAAGGTATCAAGATTCTACTATGTACTGTCCATTAAAGACACCTGAGACAGAAATAAACACATCTATCTATCTATCTATCTATCTATCTATATGTTTGTCTGCTTATATATATGAAAAAAGAACAAAATCTCCTTCTCAAACTTTTTCGGGTGGTGCGTGTCTTCCTTGAGCTCGAGTCCTATACCAGAGGCCTGGGAGTTTGAGGGCTCTGCACAGTATCTCAGCTGTTCCTGGGACTGCACTCTTCTGGACAGAGACCTCAGATGTTGTTCCTCAAATCTGCTAGAGGCGCTCTCCCAGTTTGGGGGCCACAGCCTGTAGTGCTCCTATTACCACTGGGACTACTGTGGACTTCACCTTTCACATCTGATCTAGTTCTTCCCTCAGCCCTTGGTATTTCTCTAGCTTCTCGTGCTCTTTCTTCCTGATGTTGCTGTAGCTCAGGATTGCTACATCGGTCACTTCTGCTGTCTTCTGTTCCTTGTCGACCACCACAGTGTCTGGTTGGTTAGCCAGCACCTGCTTGTCAGTCTGGAACTTGAAGTCCCACAGGATCTTAACTCTGCCATTGTCTCCCATTTGGACTTGGGGACATCCAGTCTGTATTCAGTACTGATATTCCTGTACACTATCCCAGCCACTTGGTTATGTCTTTCAGTGTATTCTTTCCCAGCTAGTGTTTTACATCCTGTCTTTAGACCCTTGCATTGGATAAGGAACAAATCCCTAAAAAAAAACAACCTTTAACAGGGAGAAAAACAGAGAGCAACAGAGGAGGATCTCTCTCCCAGAATGCACAATGTTCAATGAATGTTGTGTGTACGCAATACAACACTGAGAGAGGATAACAGAACTATAATGGAATTATAGAATATATGAAGAATATGATGAGGAGGATGCCAAGCATCATCCAGACGCCACCAGAACAGCCCAGGACCCAAGCCACGTGACCACCATCACCACATTGGAAAAAAAAAAAGAGTCATATCTTAATGAGAGAAGGATATAACATTAAAACAGGATAACAAAAGTATATGGATAAAAAGAAATTGTGATGAGGGGGATGCCAAGCAGTGTCCAGGTGGCGACCACCATCACCATGGAGACCTGGGAGGAGGACAGACTGCATGTGCACACAAGAGAGACTCACATCACATTATTCAAACACAAGAAGAGAAAGGAGAAGACATCATTCAACAAAGAGAGGAAAGACATGTCTTGTCGGCAGAACAGTGGTTGGTAAATTCATTGAGACAGAAACCGACCCGCCATCCAGTCCAGGTTGTGAAACACTCAACTTAAAGCCAACTAATTGTAAGCTAAGACAAAAAGATGAGTTTTAAGTTTGGATTTAAAGGACTCAACAGACTCTGATTGTCTGATGGCAGCAGGCAGGTTATTCCACAAGAACGGGGCCCGATAGGAAAAGGCCCTGCTGCCACCAGCTGACTTCTTTTTAACTTTGGGTACACACAGGAGCCCTGTATTTTGAGAACGAAGAGCTCGAGATGGAATGTAAGGTTTAAGGAGATCAGACAGGTAGGATGGGGCAAGCCCATTTAGGATTTTATAAGTCAGCAGAAGCACCTTGTATTCTGATCTAACATGGATAGGAAGCCAATGAAGGGAGGCAAGAATTGGTGTAATATGGTAAAATTTCCTAGATTTATTTAGGATTCTACCTACAGCATTCTGAACCATCTGAAGACTTTTAGTACTAGCATGTGGCAGACCTGAGAACAGAACATTACAGTAATCAGGTCCGGATGAAACAAATGCATGTATTAGAATCTCTGCGTCAGCCATGGACATAAAAGACTGAATTTTGTTATGTGAGTGAAAAAAGGCAGTCTTGGTGATTTCTTTCATGTGCTTATCAAAGGAAAGGCTGGGATCAAACGTAACACCAAGATTTTTGGCTGCCACACTTTGTGAAATCACAGTTATCGATTGTTATCATTACTTGATCAAATTGGTGTCTGTGTCTAGCAGGGCCAATGACCAGCATCTCGACTTTATCCGAATTTAAAAGTAGAACATTTAGTGACATCCAATTTTTCACAGTGGCCAAGCAGGCCTCTAAGTTAGTCATTTGAGTTTGATCGTCAGACTGTATAGGCACATACAGCTGAGTATCATCCGCATAGCAATCGAAATGTATTCCATAACTGCGTATAATTTGACCAAGAGAGAAAAAGGTACACCATATTTAATGTCAGAGAATTTTGATGTAATATTACTATAGCGGACACACTGTGTTCCTCCAGATAAATAGGACTTAAGCCAAGAGAGAGCTAAACCAGAGACACCAAAATACAATTTAATCTGTCTAATTGTATACAGTGACCAATGGTGTCAAAGGCTGCACTGAGGTCCAGTAGTAGAAGTGGAATCAGAGTCCATAGCCAGTAAAAGATCATTCCCCACTCTGGTCAGAGCAGTTTCAGTGGAGTGACAGGGCCTGAAAGCCGACTGAAAAGCTTCATGTAGATGATTTTCTTCTGTATGGGTTGAAAGTTGTTGATACACAACTCTCTAGAACTTTAGAGAAGAATGGAAGATTAAAGACTGGTCAATAGTGATTAAGAGACCCTGGATCGAGGTGCAGTTTTTTTTAAGTAGAGGTTTAACCACAGCTGTCTTAAAACTGCTGGGAACAATGCCAGTAGTAGGTGAGAAATTAACAATGTCTAGCATTGTAGGTCCCACGAAAGGCCAGAGGTCTGTAAAAAGTTTTGCTGGTAAGGGATCAAGTAGGCAAGTAGTTGGTTTAGAAGCTGACACGAATTTAGCCAAAGTATTGAGAGATGGCCTCAAAAGCTGTAATAAGAGGGACTATCAGTGACTCATTGTATAGATATGAATTTGGTAAGACAGGATCTGCAGGAGTTAAAGAACAAATTTTGTTTAAAATCTCATCAACCTTATTGCAGAAAAATCTAAAAATTCATCGGCCGTGACTGGTGAGCAGCTAATAGACGGCTGCTTTTTAGTAAGTTTAGATACAGCGTCAAAGAGAAATCTGGGGTTATGTTTATTAATATTGATTAAGTTAGAGAGATGCACTGTTTTTGCAGCAGATAAAGCACGCTTGTATTTCAATAAACACTTGTGCCATGATAGGTAAAAACTTCCAATTTAGATTTTCGCCACTTACGTTCCAGTCTCCTGCAGGCCCGGTTAAGAGCATGTGTCTCATCATTAAACCAGGGTGTAGGCCTCTTTAGTCGCCTAGCTCTGGTAGTGAGAGGTGCAACTGAATCGAGGACACTAGAGAGGGCCACATTTAAGTCAGTAGGAGCCAATATTTCGGGCAGTTGCTACAGTGGAAGGGCCAATGTAGCAAATGGCAATTACATCTGTGCTGACATTAACTGGACAGGCCAATAATGCTTCAAATTTGCCGTAAAACATTCAGATGAGAAACAGCTATCTCTTTAGACGAAACCAAATCAAGGGTGTTACCACTGCAATGAGTCGACTTTTGAACAAGCTGAGCGAAGCAAACCTGAAAGTATCAACCAGCACCAGAAAGGCTTTACTTTAAGGATCAGCAGCCTTATTCAGATGAATATTGCAATCACCAAGAATTAGAATCTCATCAGAATGAGTAATAAGACATGAGACAAATTCTCCAAATTCTTCAAGAAATAGTCTTGTCTGGTGTGGTAGACCTCTGCCTCAATTGGTCTTGTCCTGAGTGCCTGTTCTTCTGCTGGTATGATCAGAGCCCCTGTGCTGTGCTTCAGTCCAGTAGGATTTCTCAATATCAGCTGTCTTCTAACCGTCGATGGTACATCCCATGGGGAGGGGCTTGATCTTCCATGATACCTCCTCTTCTTCTTCCTCCACACTCTTATTTCTTCTGCTGCCTGAGGTACTCACTCAGCAGTTCATACTGGGGGGCCCCTTTCTGATGTACTATGGATGTTCCTTGTTTCATCCTGGATAGTGGCCCTGACATTCACTAATCCTCAGCCCACATCTTCTCGCTTATCTTACAGTCTCAGGCTGCTGGAGTTTGGGTGGAACCCTCTGTGCATTGTCAGGAGTTTCCTTGCCCTGATATCTGTGGCCTTTATCTCTTCCTTTGGCCAGTTTATTATTCCAGCTGGGTATCTGATGACTGGTAGGGCATACGTGTTTATTGCTTGGATCTTATTCTTCCCATTGAGCTGGCTCCTCAAGACCTGTCTCACTCTCTGGAGGTATTCGGCTGTAGCTGACCTCCTCATAGTTTCCATTTGCCTGTAGAATACCCAGGTATTTGTAACTGTCCTGTGTGTGTGTGTGTGTGTGTGTGTGTGTTTCAGAAACCGTCAATTGTGTTGATAAAAGTGCTCAACAAATGAGGAGCGGACTATCAATATAGATGTAGGAAAAAAAAGCCTGTATCATGCTGTAAGCAATCATCAGCTGTCTAGCTGATTGCTTATGGCATGAAACAGCCTTGTTTGTACTGTCTGATAAAGAATTTACTTGACTCACTGGATTTTATAGATGGATACATCCTAGAATGCACTGGGACACATCATCAGTGATGTTTCCTGAGGTCCTCGGGTGTTTCGGGTCTTTCAACATCATACACCCTTTCTCAGGCGACCCAGCCAGGGTTGATCAGGCCCTGGCTTCTGTCCCAGAGCAGCATTGGCCCACAGATCACTCCTTCTGATCCAAAGCCATCTGGAGGCCCTCTCTGCAGCCTCCATGGAAGACTTGATGGCTTTCCTTTTAGCAGCTCCAGTGATGCCAAGTAGGGTGTAGAGCTTGCACAGTGAGCAACCCAGCAAAGCCTCTACACCCCACTTCAATGGGCTCACGATGCACCTTCCAGCCTCTCCTTCAGCACTTATCCACCAACTCCTGGTACTTGAATCACTTCTGCTCATTTGCCTCCTCTATCCGATCCTCCCAGGGAACCATCAGCTCTACAAGGAGCACCTGTGTGGTTGCTCCTGTTAGGGGTCGCCACAGTGATTCATCCGTTTCCATATCTTCCTGACTTCTGCAAACCTCCGTTAGTCCAACCACACACATGTCCTCCCTCAACACATCCATAAACCTCCTCTTTGGCCTTCTTCTTTTCCTCTTCCCTGGCAGCTCCATATTCAGCATCCTTCTCCCAGTATACCCAGCATCTCTCCTCCACACATGTCCAAACCATCTCAATCTTGTCTCTCTTGCTTTGTCTCCAAACCGTCCAACCTGAGCTGTCCCTCTAATATATTCATTCCTAATCCTGTCCTTCTTCATCACTCCCAATGAAAATCTTATCTTCTTCAGCTCCATTGAAATACCTCATATTATATGGTAATGTACACTGAGTTTGTGTAATGAAGATTTAAACCACCCTGAAAAGTTATAAATTGATTCTGTGAATAAAAAGGGTGAATAAACTGCATTTAATTGAGTTAATCCTCCTCTTACCACTGTGTATATTTATACACACACTGATCCATAAATATAGATTTGATTCTCTGTTTATCTGTTTATCTCTCTCTTCCTGTCTGTCTTTATTTCTGTCTCTCTGTCTGTCTCTCTCCCTCTATCTCTCTTTGTCTATATGCATGCTCAATAATCCTGGTAAGGAAATCACAGAAAGTTGAATCAGTTCATCTGGACACAACGTTTATTGACAGAAACGTTAGATGAGTGATGAAACGCTTCTCTCAGTAAACGTTGTGTCCAGATGAACTGATTCTACCTTCTGGGATCTCTCTCATTTTGTCTCTCTCTGTATGTTTCTCTCCGTCTCCCTCTCAGAGGTTGGTAGCAATGAACATGCCCCTGAACAGTGATGGAACGGTCACATTTAACGCCACACTGTTTGCTTTGGTGCGCACGGCCCTCAAGATCAAGACTGAAGGTACTTTATGTCAACCTGTACCTTCTCTTTATAACACAACCTGTCTTTCTGTCTTCTCTATCTGTCTGCATTCTGTCATAGGCCAAGGATCTTTCTCAGTGGATAAAATTAATGGAGTTTTGGTTAAAGAACTGAGGTGTGGTTCAAACTCTTCAAGTATCTCAGGGTTTTATGACTCAAATTTGGAGTTTTCATTTCTGAAATGAAATTAAATTAGTTTCTGTCATAGGGTGTCTGGTTTCAGCCTTAGAGATAGGGTGAGGAGCTCGGACATCCAGAGGGAGCTCGGAGGAGAGCCGCTGCTCCTTTGCGTCGAAAGGAGCCAGTTGAGGTGGTTCGGGCATCTGATTAGGATGCCTCCTGGGCGCCTTCCTTTGGAGGTTTTCCGGGCACTTCCAACTGGGAGGAGATCCCAGGGTAGACCCAGAACTCGCTGGAGCGACTACATGTCCAATCTGGCCTGGGAATGCCTTGGGATCCCCAGGAGGAGCTGGAAGACGTTGCTGGGGGGACGGACATCTCGAGTGCTGTACTTAGCTTGCTACCACCGTGACCCGACCCCGGAGAAGCGGCTGAAGATGAATGAATGAATTCAGAGTTCTGTATTGGTGAGACAGCCTGTGCTTCATCCAGAGAAGCGAGTCTCAAGCTCCCGTGTCACCAAATCATCTGCTGCGCTGAACTGTTCTCTGACCAGTGTCTTGAAACAGCAGGCTATATTCGTTAGCACTTTTCCTTAAGAGCAATGGGAATTGTTAGCTGCAAGCTAGCTAGTTTCTCCTATGACTTGTGCCACACCCCCATGTATGTTGCCAGGTAACCCGGAGCAGGAGAATGAAGAGTTGAGGGTGATCATAAAAAAAATCTGGAAAAGAATGAAACCCAAACTCCTGGACGAAGTAATACCTCCACATGAAGGTATGACTACACCTACTAATTATACTAACTATTAATAATACTACTAACATCTACTGATGAAACTAACTACTGCTGACACTACCAACTTGTACTACTACTGATACTACCGTGTACTAATACAACTAACTAAACACTACTACTTCTACCACTTTCAGCTGCTCCCATTAGGGATCGCCACAGCAGATCATCCATTTCCATCTCTTCCTGTCCTCTGCATCTTCCTCTGTCACACCAGCCCATCTGCATGTCCTCCCTCATCACATCCATAAACCTCCTCTTTGGTCTTCCTCTTCTCCTCTTGCCTAGTAGCTCCATCTTCTTCTTTTTTTTTGGCTTTTTTTCCCCCCTTTTCTCCCCAGTTGTACTTGGCCAATTACCCCACTCTTCTGGGTTGTCCCGGTGGCTGCTCCATCTCCTCTGCCAATAAGGGGAGGACTGTAGACTACTACATGCCTCCTCCGATACATGTGGAGTCACCAGCTGCTTTTTTTCACTTTACAGTGAGGAGTTTAACGCTATTCCCCCCAGTCCCCCTCCATGAACAGGCGCCCTGACCGACCAAAGGGAGCGCTAGTGCAGCGACCAGGACACATACCCATTACCCACATTTGGCTTCCCACCCGCAGACATGGCCAAATGTGTCTGTAGGGACGCCCGACTAAGCTGGAGGGAAGCTCCATCTTCAGCACCCTTCTCCTGATATACCCAGCACCTCTCATCTGCACAAGTCCAAACCATCTCAAACTTGCCTCTCTTGCTTTGTCTCCAAACCGTCCAACCTGAGCTGTCCCTTTAATATACTTGTTCCTAGTCCTGTCCTTCTTCATCACTCCCAACAAAAATTGTAGCATCTTCAACTCTGCCACCTCCAGCTCTTCCTCTTGTCTATTTGTCAGTGCCACCATCTCCAAACCATACAACATAGCTGGTCTCACAACCATCTTGTAAACCTTCCCTTTAACTCTTGCTGGTACCCTTCTGTCACACATCACTCCTGACACTCTTCTCCACCCACTCCACCCTGCCTGCACTCTCTTCTTCACCTCTCTCCTGCACTCCCCGTTACTTTGGACAGTTGACCCCAAGTATTTAAATTCATATGCCTTCGTCACCTCCACTCCTTGCATCCTCACCATTCCACTGTCCTCCCTCTCATTCACGCATATGTATTCCGTCTTGCTCCGACTGACTTTCATTCCTCTTCTCTCCAGTGCATACCTCCACCTCTCCAGGCTCTCCTCAACCTATTCCCTACTCTCACTACAGATCACAATGTCATCCGCAAACATCATAAGTCCACGGAGACTCCTGCCTGATCTCGTCTGTCAACCTGTCCATCACCATTGCAAACAAGAAAGGGCTCAGAGCCGATCCTTGATGTAATCCCACCTCCACCTTGAACCCATCTGTCTTTCCAACCACACACCTCACCACTGTCACACCGCCCTCATACATATCCTGCACCACTCCTACATACTTCTCTGCAACTCCTGACTTCCTCATACAATACCACACCTCCTCTCTCAGCACCCTGTCATATGCTTTCTCTAAACCCACAAAGACACAATGTAACTCCTTCTGGCCTCCTCTATACTTCTCCATCAACATTCTCAAAGCAAACATCACATCTGTGGTGCTCTTTCCTGGCATGAAACCATACTGCTGCTGCTGATCATCACCTCTCCTCTTAACCTAGCTTCTATTACTCTTTCTCTCCTCTTAACCTAGCTTCTGTTACTCTTTCCCATATCTTCATGCTGTGGCTGATCATCACCTCTCCTCTTAACCTAGCTTCTATCACTCTTTCCCATATCTTCATGCTGTGGCTGATCAACTTTATACCTCTGTAGTGTCTACAGCTCTTCACATCAGCCGTCTATCTAAACACTACTGATACTACTGATAACATCTGATACTACAAACTAACAAATACTGGTATTAATGACTACCTGCAATGAATACTACCAACTACTATGGCTGTTAATAGTAGGAGGAGAATGTCAAGGGGTTAGACTATTAATCCTTGGACTATTAGCACTACTGATGGTTACAGTAGTACTAATAAAAGACTACCAGACCTGTAAGCATTAAAACACTTTTCTTCTGCTTCCTCCTGCTTTCCAGAGGAGGAGGTGACGGTGGGGAAGTTCTATGCCACGTTTTTGATTCAGGATTACTTTCGGAAGTTTCGAAAGAGGAAGGAGAAAGGAGTCTTACCAGGAGAAGCCGAGGCCACAAACCCGTCTGCTGTTCAGGTGTGTGTATATAACTGAATATAAGTCTGTGTGTTTAATTTTGTGTGTGTATATGTTATTTTGACAGTGTGTGTGTGTGTGTGTGTGTGTGTGCGTGCATGTGTGTGTATAGCTGTGTAAAGCCGGTCTGAAGACTCTCCAGGATTTGGGTCCAGAGATGCGTTTGGCGCTGAATCAGGACTTTGAGGAGGAGGAGGAGGGCTTGATAGAGGAGGAAGAGGAAGGGCAAGAGGACAACACACCTTATAAGGCAGGTCCCATCTCTTCATCAAGAAAGAGATAAGACAAATGCACCTCCACAGTAAACCTTCTCATGGTTCACTGTCTTAATTAAATTGTGTTGTGCATGGACTCCAGTCAGGAACGTTACAGAAGTCTTGATGCTCAATAATCCAGCTGAGAAACTCAGAGACGTGAACCAGTTCAGCTGGACACAGCGTTTACTGACTGATACGTTTCATCATCATCTAATGCCCCTTTTCCACTACATAGTACCGACTCCACTCAACTCGACTCGCAGTGTCATTTTCCATTACCGTAGCAGTACTCCGTCAGTGGAGCTGGTCTGAAAGAGGATAACACAGTTATAATGGAATTATAAAATGTATGAAGAATATGATGAGGAGGATGCCAAGCAGTGTCCAGACGCCACCAGAACAGCCCAGGACCCGAGCCATGTGACCAGTATCACCATGTAAAAAACACATTAGTCCCACATCTGGGTGAGAGAAGGATATAACATTAAAACAGGATAAAAAAAATTATATGGATAAAAAGAAAATGTGATGAGGGGCATGCCAAGCAGTGTCCAGGTGGTGACCACAATCGCCATGGAGACCTGGGAGGAGGACAGACTGCACGTGCATATGGAGGAGACTCACATCACATCATTAGCATACGTATACAGGAGAAGAGAAAGGAGAAAACATCATTCGGAGAGAGAGAACAGTTTTCAATAGTCAATAATCTATACTCTATAATCTATACTCTATAATGTCGTGGGCAGAACAGTGGTTGGTAATTTCATTGAGACAGAAACCAACCCATCATCCAGTACAGGTTGTGAAGCACTCAACTTAAAGGCAACTAATTGTAGGCTAAGGCAAAAAGATGAGTTTTAAGTTTGGATTTAAAGGACTCAACAGACTCTGATGGTCTGATGGCAGCAGGCAGGTTATTCCACAAGAACGGGGCCCGATAGGAAAAGGCCCTGCTGCCACCAGCTGACTTCTTTTTAACTTGGGGTACACACAGGAGCCCTGTATTTTGAGAGCGAAGAGCTCGAGATGGAATGTACTGTTTAAGGAGATCAGACAGGGAGGATGGAGCAAGCCCATTTAGGATTTTATCAGCAGAAGCAGGAGCACCTTGTATTCTGATCTAACATGGATAGGAAGCCAATAAAGGGAGGCAAATATTGGTGTAATATGAAAAGTTTAATATAATTTTAAATTTAAAGTTTAATGTCAAGTAAAAGTTCAGAAAACTACTTTCAGTCAACAGTTTAGTTGTCTTAAGTCTGGCCATGATTCTCAGTTGAACCTCAGTAGCTTCAGCTGTCATGCCTGGTAGGATTGTTTCAGCGGGTTGGAGTCTGTCCTCGTGAATCTCCTGCCAACCTGGTGGCCATTCAGGGTGCTGAACTGTATGGTCCGCCTGTTGGAGCCTCTCCATCTCAAGTTGTAACAGTAGCTGCCTTCTAGTGATGTTTGAGCATTGAGCCACTGCTTCAGCCCCGGCTTGCACCATCTGGAGTGGACAAGCATAGCAAGTCCTCCTCCTTTCTTCTTACCGCTCGCAGTGGGGTCTCTGTCCGCAAGAACCGTATGGAATCCGGGGATAGTCACATTTGAGTCGGGCATCTCTTTGTTTAGCCAGGTTTTTTATCGCCTCTTTAACACAGGCCTGGGGTGGGATACAGACAGCGACCAGAATAAATGATGACGATTCCCCCGGTGAATAGAATGGTTCACAATCAGTGTAAAAAGTCTCTAAGTGAGGGCTGCATGATTTCTTCAACACTGTGACATCCGTACACCAACCTTTGTTTATGTAGGAGCATATGCCAGCACCCCGTTCTTTTTCTCGACAGCTCCGTGCCGCGGTCCATGCAGAGAAGGTGGAACTGTGGCAGATGAGGTGTACTGTCCGTGATATGCTCACTAAGCCAGGTTTTAGTGACACACAGGACAGCAGATCTGGAAAAGTCAGAGTTTTTTTCTGTTGAGGAGTAGCTGTTCGTCCATCTTGTTGGCCAGAGAGCGGACATTCACCAGGTGGATTGGGGGGAGTGTGGTTCTAAATCCCCGCTGTCGCAGTTTAATGAGTGCTCCGGCTCGCTTACCCCTTCAGCATCTTCATCGTAGTCCACAGGGCTGTACCGATCAAGACCTCAGCAAGACGTTCATTAACATGTTCAATTAAAGTCGGTAAAAAAGTTTGTCCAGTGGACAGTTGGAGACTTAGAAGCTCTTCCTGCTTTATGTGATCAGGTAGTGGGCGCTGCAAACTAAACAAACAAACACAAACAGAAAAAGTACAAGAGAGAGCTGAACCAAGGCGACCATCCACAGCGCCATCTGATGACAATCATTTGAGCATATTGTGAAAGTTATAATAATAATAATGCATTTTATTTGTGGGCGCCTTTCAAAACACTCAAGGACACCTTACAAAACACAGTAAAAAAAAAACAGCACCGTATCAGACAGCATAAAATCAAAACAAAGCACGGTAGACTATGTCCATATTTCAAATGTCCACGGGCAAACTTCAGTCTGGCTCTGGTGTGCCGCTGTGTGAGCAATGGAGTTTTTCTTGGACGATGACCTCGAAGCCCTCCACGATGAAGAGCCCTCACAACAGTCTTCCCTGAAACATCAAGTCCAGAAGAGGCCGGTTCAGCAACAATCATCTTGGCAGAGATCCGGGGATTGTTGTTGACATCTCTGACTATTTTCCTCTCCAAATTTTTTTAAATCTTGCACTTTGGACCAGGCCCAGGTTTGTTTCTAACACAATTTGTCTCCTTGTGCTTTCCAATGATGCAACATACAGCTGTTCTAGACACTGTGAGACGCTTGGAAGTGGCAGTATAGCCTTCCCCCTTAAGATGAGGATCTACTATCTTCTTTCTGAGTTCCAGACTGATTTTTTTTACTTTTTGGCAGGATAAAATTACTTCTTACCAAGAATTTAAGAGTAGTCCCTCTCAATCAAGTGTTCAAGTGCCACTAGCCCTGTGCATTGGAGTCCCTTAAGTAAAGTTCAATGCTGATTGATTGCTCAGGTGTGGTTTGAAAGCAAAAAAATCACATGGGGGGCTAATAATTTTGACCACCTCAATTTTCACTGCTTTTGGGATATAGCAAACATGAAGATTTATTTTACATTCCAAAATGTACCAAATAGGGGCCTTAACATTGATGAATGTTTTACTATGTAAAGTTTTATGAATGATGCAAACATTGAGCAGAATTTTAGGGAAATGTTCCATAGTTCCTTGGGGGCTAATAATTTTGACCTTAACTGTATTGCTGTAATCCAAAACTGTCCAGGCATGATGTACAATCCCTTGTGAGAGTAGTGTGGATATTGTCCATGTGTATGTTAAAATCACCCAGCAATATTGCATTGAGGGATAAAGAACATAAAAAGGTTAGAAAAACAGAAAGTTCATTTAAGAAATTGTTATTGGACTTCGGTGGTCAATAAACAGTGGCTAGTCTGGTAGGATTTGGCCTGTTGATTTGTAGGACAATGGACTCAAATGAAACATGCACAGGCACAGTTATGGAAGACACTTTCCACGTTTCACTGTAAAGTACCGCGACACCCCCCCCCCCTACCGGTGTCACAGGATTTGCAGGTGGACACAAACCCAGGAGGAATAGTTTGATTAAACTGTGAGAAGTCATTTGGTTGTTGCCACGTCTCAGTCAAGCATAGGAAATCAAACTTATGATCATTCAGTAGATCACAAAGTAGGAGTCCCTTGTTGGTTGGCGAGCGAATGTTAAATAACCCGATGGAGAGGTTGTTTTTTCTGGTTTTGATGCTAGCCGACCTGGCTAGGTTAGCTAGTGCGCTGTGGTGAACAGTCCGTCAGGGCTTTCTTGAGGGACGAGGAAAGGAAGACCAGAAGGAACATGTTGAGTTTGTGTCATCGAAGCTCCGGCGGGATCCACGGTGACTGTATTTCCGATGAAAATGACGAACCATATCCCGGAGAAGCTGCAGTGCTGGTGGAGGCTCAGAGAGGTGGGGGGGGGGGGGTAGTCGAACAAGTTCCGCTGACATGTATTGAAGCAGCGGTGTTACTGGATGGAGTGTGAAAGATAAAGTAATCCAGGTGAACATCCCCCATATGAACAGCCCACTGATCCACATGACTGCTGGTGTTGTACCAAACGTAGGCTCCGGAGTAGAACGACCGTCGCTGGGGGAGGCGAGGGGACCAGTAAACCAGGTATAAAACAATCGGTAGCCAAAAACACACGGGATAGTCAGATAAAAAACAAAAAGAAAACAAGCAAAGGCTTCTGAAACTGTGAGCAGAAGGGGCTACTGTTCATTTGGCTAAAGGAACAGTAGAGTCAACGACAGCAACAGTTAGCAGAGATCCAGCGGGCGGCGGCGGCGGCTAGTTTCACCAGCGTTCACCCAGCCGGAAGTGATATGAATATTTGCCTCCCGTTCACTTCCTTACTGAGTTAGAGACGTTGTATTAATACTGATTAAATTAAAGTTATCTTGAAAATCTCTCCCTCTCTCTCTTTGCCTCTCAGAGTGAGAATGGTTTTGGACCCGAGAAGGACCATCGATGCTCCACTGTAACCACACCCACCGGTAAACATACACACACGCACCCACAAAAACACACACATGCACACCGCAACCCTGTCTGTTTCTAATGTTCCTCTGGAAGCAGGAGTATCAAATGGGGGTCTGATCCAACGCACCGGCTCGCTCTCCAAGACGCCAAATGGCACAGAGCAAGAGGACCGCCTTCGCCGCGGAGACAGCACGAAGTCATCTGTCAATCACCACCTTAACTGCCACCCTTCAGTGAAGAATTGCGTTTTAGACTCCGCCCCCAGGAGGCAGCACCACTACAGGTATGGAGGTGGAGGCTCGCTGGTGCTCCTTGTGGATGCCTGCAGTACTACAGCAACTCTAATGGGTTCTCTAATGTTGTGTTAACACCAAACGCGAAGCAATCTTTTCATGCGATGAGATTACATAAAGTCGATGCGAATTCACGTGTATTCGCGCCGGGCAACACGAACAACGTGACACGAATGGTGCGAATACGCGAATTTCGCACCATTGGCCCAAGTTGAAAATATTCAACTTGAGCAAGAAACTGGTGTGACGCTGTGTTGTGAAAGCCTATCAACGCTGAGATTCTCCTGAAGTCCTAGCGTCCTATTGAGGAGAAAATCCCTCTCCTCTTTCCAGGTGAGAATTTGCGGGTTCGTGTACTCGGTCCTGCAGCCAAACTCACGCGAGTAACGTAAATACAAACAAATGATCCTGCGATCAAACTCGCGTGAGTAGAGCAAGGCGAAAATTCGCTTCGCGTTTGGTGGGAGCACAACATGAGCCGTTTGTTTTTTCTTTGTCAGTTTCTCTCCTGGTTCAGATCCATGTTGGACTGTGATCCTTATGTGATGTCAGAGTGAACACACCTCCATCCTGTTAAACGTGTTCTCTCCTGGTTCAGATCCATGTTGGACTGTGATCCTTATGTGATGTCAGAGTGAACACCTCCATCCTGTTAAACGTGTTCTCTCCTGGTTCAGATCCATGTTGGACTGTGATCCTTATGTGATGTCAGAGTGAACACCTCCATCCTGTTAAACATGTTCTCTCCTGGTTCAGATCCATGTTGGACTGTGATCCTTATGTGATGTCAGAGTGAACACACCTCCATCCTGTTAAACGTGTTCTCTCATGGTTCAGATCCATGTTGGACTGTGATCCTTATGTGATGTCAGAGTGAACACCTCCATCCTGTTAAACATGTTCTCTCATGGTTCAGATCCATGTTGGACTGTGATCCTTATGTGATGTCAGAGTGAACACACCTCCATCCTGTTAAACATGTTCTCTCATGGTTCAGATCCATGTTGGACTGTGATCCTTATGTGATGGCAGAGTGAACACACCTCCATCCTGTTAAACATGTTCTCTCCTGGTTCAGATCCATGTTGGACTGTGATCCTTATGTGATGGCAGAGTGAACACACCTCCATCCTGTTAAACGTGTTCTCTCATGGTTCAGATCCATGTTGGACTGTGATCCTTATGTGATGTCAGAGTGAACACCTCCATCCTATTAAACATGTTCTCTCCTGGTTCAGATCCATGTTGGACTGTGATCCTTATGTGATGGCAGAGTGAACACACCTCCATCCTGTTAAACATGTTCTCTCCTGGTTCAGATCCATGTTGGACTGTGATCCTTATGTGATGGCAGAGTGAACACACCTCCATCCTGTTAAACGTGTTCTCTCATGGTTCAGATCCATGTTGGACTGTGATCCTTATGTGATGGCAGAGTGAACACACCTCCATCCTGTTTAACGTGTTCTCTCATGGTTCAGATCCATGTTGGACTGTGATCCTTATGCGATGTCAGAGTGAACACACCTCCATCCTGTTAAACGTGTTCTCTCCTGGTTCAGATCCATGTTGGACTGTGATCCTTATGTGATGTCAGAGTGAACACACCTCCATCCTGTTAAACATGTTCTCTCCTGGTTCAGATCCATGTTGGACTGTGATCCTTATGTGATGTCAGAGTGAACACACCTCCATCCTGTTAAACATGTTCTCTCATGGTTCAGATCCATGTTGGACTGTGATCCTTATGTGATGTCAGAGTGAACACACCTCCATCCTGTTAAACGTGTTCTCTCCTGGTTCAGATCCATGTTGGACTGTGATCCTTATGTGATGTCAGAGTGAACACACCTCCATCCTATTAAACGTGTTCTCTCCTGGTTCAGATCCATGTTGGACTGTGATCCTTATGTGATGTCAGAGTGAACACACCTCCATCCTGTTAAACGTGTTCTCTCCTAGTTCAGATCCATGTTGGACTGTGATCCTTATGTGATGTCAGAGTGAACACACCTCCATCCTGTTAAACGTGTTCTCTCCTGGTTCAGATCCATGTTGGACTGTGATCCTTATGTGATGTCAGAGTGAACACCTCCATCCTGTTAAACGTGTTCTCTCCTGGTTCAGATCCATGTTGGACTGTGATCCTTATGTGATGGCAGAGTGAACACACCTCCATCCTGTTAAACATGTTCTCTCCTGGTTCAGATCCATGTTGGACTGTGATCCTTATGTGATGGCAGAGTGAACACACCTCCATCCTGTTAAACGTGTTCTCTCATGGTTCAGATCCATGTTGGACTGTGATCCTTATGTGATGGCAGAGTGAACACACCTCCATCCTGTTTAACGTGTTCTCTCATGGTTCAGATCCATGTTGGACTGTGATCCTTATGCGATGTCAGAGTGAACACACCTCCATCCTGTTAAACGTGTTCTCTCCTGGTTCAGATCCATGTTGGACTGTGATCCTTATGTGATGTCAGAGTGAACACACCTCCATCCTGTTAAACGTGTTCTCTCCTGGTTCAGATCCATGTTGGACTGTGATCCTTATGTGATGTCAGAGTGAACACACCTCCATCCTGTTAAACGTGTTCTCTCCTGGTTCAGATCCATGTTGGACTGTGATCCTTATGTGATGTCAGAGTGAACACACCTCCATCCTATTAAACGTGTTCTCTCCTGGTTCAGATCCATGTTGGACTGTGATCCTTATGTGATGTCAGAGTGAACACACCTCCATCCTGTTAAACGTGTTCTCTCCTAGTTCAGATCCATGTTGGACTGTGATCCTTATGTGATGTCAGAGTGAACACACCTCCATCCTGTTAAACGTGTTCTCTCATGGTTCAGATCCATGTTGGACTGTGATCCTTATGTGATGTCAGAGTGAACACACCTCCATCCTGTTAAACATGTTCTCTCATGGTTCAGATCCATGTTGGACTGTGATCCTTATGTGATGGCAGAGTGAACACACCTCCATCCTGTTAAACATGTTCTCTCATGGTTCAGATCCATGTTGGACTGTGATCCTTATGTGATGGCAGAGTGAACACACCTCCATCCTGTTTAACGTGTTCTCTCATGGTTCAGATCCATGTTGGACTGTGATCCTTATGCGATGTCAGAGTGAACACACCTCCATCCTGTTAAACATGTTCTCTCATGGTTCAGATCCATGTTGGACTGTGATCCTTATGTGATGTCAGAGTGAACACACCTCCATCCTGTTAAACATGTTCTCTCATGGTTCAGATCCATGTTGGACTGTGATCCTTATGCGATGTCAGAGTGAACACACCTCCATCCTGTTAAACATGTTCTCTCATGGTTCAGATCCATGTTGGACTGTGATCCTTATGTGATGTCAGAGTGAACACACCTCCATCCTGTTAAACGTGTTCTCTCATGGTTCAGATCCATGTTGGACTGTGATCCTTATGTGATGTCAGAGTGAACACACCTCCATCCTGTTAAACATGTTCTCTCCTGGTTCAGATCCATGTTGGACTGTGATCCTTATGTGATGTCAGAGTGAACACACCTCCATCCTGTTAAACATGTTCTCTCATGGTTCAGATCCATGTTGGACTGTGATCCTTATGTGATGTCAGAGTGAACACACCTCCATCTTGTTAAACATGTTCTCTCATGGTTCAGATCCATGTTGGACTGTGATCCTTATGTGATGTCAGAGTGAACACACCTCCATTCTGTTAAACATGTTCTCTCATGGTTCAGATCCATGTTGGACTGTGATCCTTATGTGATGTCAGAGTGAACACACCTCCATCCTGTTTAACGTGTTCTCTCATGGTTCAGATCCATGTTGGACTGTGATCCTTATGTGATGTCAGAGTGAACACACCTCCATCCTATTAAACGTGTTCTCTCCTGGTTCAGATCCATGTTGGACTGTGATCCTTATGTGATGTCAGAGTGAACACCTCCATCCTGTTAAATGTGTTCTCTCATGGTTCAGATCCATGTTGGACTGTGATCCTTATGCGATGTCAGAGTGAACACACCTCCATCCTGTTAAACATGTTCTCTCATGGTTCAGATCCATGTTGGACTGTGATCCTTATGTGATGTCAGAGTGAACACCTCCATCCTGTTAAATGTGTTCTCTCATGGTTCAGATCCATGTTGGACTGTGATCCTTATGTGATGTCAGAGTGAACACCTCCATCCTGTTAAATGTGTTCTCTCCTGGTTCAGATCCATGTTGGACTGTGATCCTTATGTGATGTCAGAGTGAACACACCTCCATCCTGTTAAACATGTTCTCTCATGGTTCAGATCCATGTTGGACTGTGATCCTTATGCGATGTCAGAGTGAACACACCTCCATCCTGTTAAACGTGTTCTCTCCTAGTTCAGATCCATGTTGGACTGTGATCCTTATGTGATGTCAGAGTGAACACACCTCCATCCTGTTAAACGTGTTCTCTCCTGGTTCAGATCCATGTTGGACTGTGATCCTTATGTGATGTCAGAGTGAACACACCTCCATCCTGTTAAACATGTTCTCTCATGGTTCAGATCCATGTTGGACTGTGATCCTTATGTGATGTCAGAGTGAACACCTCCATCCTGTTTAACGTGTTCTCTCCTGGTTCAGATCCATGTTGGACTGTGATCCTTATGTGATGTCAGAGTGAACACACCTCCATCCTGTTAAACATGTTCTCTCATGGTTCAGATCCATGTTGGACTGTGATCCTTATGTGATGGCAGAGTGAACACACCTCCATCCTGTTAAACATGTTCTCTCATGGTTCAGATCCATGTTGGACTGTGATCCTTATGTGATGTCAGAGTGAACACACCTCCATCCTGTTAAACATGTTCTCTCATGGTTCAGATCCATGTTGGACTGTGATCCTTATGCGATGTCAGAGTGAACACACCTCCATCCTGTTAAACGTGTTCTCTCATGGTTCAGATCCATGTTGGACTGTGATCCTTATGTGATGTCAGAGTGAACACACCTCCATCCTGTTAAACATGTTCTCTCCTGGTTCAGATCCATGTTGGACTGTGATCCTTATGTGATGTCAGAGTGAACACACCTCCATCCTGTTAAACATGTTCTCTCATGGTTCAGATCCATGTTGGACTGTGATCCTTATGTGATGTCAGAGTGAACACCTCCATCCTGTTTAACGTGTTCTCTCATGGTTCAGATCCATGTTGGACTGTGATCCTTATGTGATGGCAGAGTGAACACACCTCCATCCTGTTAAATGTGTTCTCTCATGGTTCAGATCCATGTTGGACTGTGATCCTTATGCGATGTCAGAGTGAACACACCTCCATCCTGTTAAACGTGTTCTCTCATGGTTCAGATCCATGTTGGACTGTGATCCTTATGCGATGTCAGAGTGAACACACCTCCATCCTGTTTAACGTGTTCTCTCATGGCTCAGATCCATGTTGGACTGTGATCCTTATGCGATGTCAGAGTGAACACCTCCATCCTGTTAAACATAAAGTCAGGGTCTCTCCGGTGACTTCTCTCAACTCAGAGAGATGAGGACAGAGATCTGTGCCTTCGACACATGAAGTCCACATGAATTCCATGTAACTGTTCACTCAGGTCACATGGATGAAGGACCACATACACAAGTCAATCAAACGGAAACTGTTTGAAACTGGTTTTGGTTTAAGATGCAGTTTGAATGTTAATAAAGATCGTCTGGTGTTACTGACAGAGTCGTCTTCTCTGCTCCTGCAGGAGAGACTCCAGAGAGCAGTACTCCCCAGTGTCTGGTTTCAGGAGTGGACAGGTGGACGGAGAAATGGAGGGATACGGAGGAGAGCAGGGTTACTATGGCAGAGAGGAAGACAATGAAAGCATCACCTCCAGAGACAGGTAGACAGGCAACAAGACAAGCAAACAGGCAGAAAGAAAGAATAACATCTTCTCTGCTTATCTGACTGACTGACGTATGTGTGTGTGTGTCAGAAATTACCCTGATGACCCACCTGTGTACAGAGACCACTATGATGGCCACACCTTTGGACACTCACCTTACAGCAACAGTACCTATGGCAATGGCTACAGTGACAGCAGGAGGACTGCCCGGCGACGCCTACTCCCTGCTACTCCCACAGGTGACGACAGAGGCTCAGAACCAGAATCATGTTTATTGGCCATGTAGGTTTGCACATACATGGAATGTGACTCTGGTTCTGTGGCTCTCTCAGTGTACTTAACATAGAATAACAACACTACAACACAACAGTCTTCACATATATACACAAGGACTGACTTATACAGGTGAAGTAAGAGGTGATGAAGTGCAGTGGTGCAGAGAATATATCAGAGATGCTGAAATACATGTTAACAGGTCACTGACACATGCCTGAAGTAGATGGACATGACAGAGCGTACCAGTATACATACAATGTGGGGGGGCAATGAACTTCGTGAAGGAAATAATGCGACCAACACGTCATAAATGCTGACATGACGCGTACCATCATGAGACGGTCATGATGACTGCTCATGGTCATTTTAGGTAGAGCTTATCATAACTTTCTTTGTGCAATTGATCTAAAACCCATTTTAATGCAAACATATGTAATTTTAGGAGCACTCAGGGAGCAGCAGGTCTGTATCTTTTTTTCCCCCCACAAAGTTATTAAACTTTGAAAATCCAAAACTGTCAAAATGACGGGCTTGGCCGGACCTGGGGTGGGATAGCGACACCGACCAGAGTACATGATGAAGAGTCCCGTGGTGAATAGAATGGTTCACAGTCAGTGTAAAAGGTCTCTAAGTGAGGCCTGCATGACTTCTTCAACACTGTGACATCCGTACACCGACCTTTGTTTGTATAGACGCATATGCCACCACCCCGTTCTTTCCCCAATAGCTCCGTATCCCGGTCCACCTGGAGGAGTTAGAACTGTGGCAAATGAAGTGTACTGTCTGTGTGATATGCTCACTAAGCCAGGTTTCAGTGACACACAAGCCAGCAGCAGGAAAAGTGCGTTTTTTTCGTTTAGGAGTAGCAGTTCATCCATCTTGTTCGCCAGAGAGTGGACATTCACCAGGTGGACTGAAGGAAGCGTGGTTCTAAATCCCCACTGTCGCAATTTAACGAGTGCTCCGGCTCGCTTACCTCTTCAGCGTCTCCGTCGTAGTCCACACAGGGCTGTACCGATCAAGACCTCAGCAACTGCCGTTAAAACTTTCAGTTGAAGTCAGTAAAAAAGTTTGTTTAGTTTGTCCAGTGGACAGTTGGAGACTTAGAAGTTCTTCCTGCTGTATGTGATCAGGGAGTGACTGGGGAGTGATCAGGAAGTGATCAGGAAATGGGCGCTGGAAACTAAACAAACAAACACTAACAGAAAAAGTACAAGAGAGAGCAGAACCAAGTCCACAGCGCCATCTGATGACAGTTGCAGTCTGAGCTGGACTTAAATACAGCACGCTGCTATCTGTTAGCTGTGTCAGTGTCTGTTAGCTGTGTCAGCGTTTGTTAGCTGTGTCAGTGTTTGTTAGCGGTGTCAGCGGTGTCAGTGGTTTGTTAGCGGTGTCAGTGTCTGTTAGCTGTGTCAGCGTTTGTTAGCGGTGTCAGTGTCTGTTAGCGGTGTCTGTTAGCTGTGTCAGTGTTTGTTAGCGGTGTTAGCTGTGTCAGTGTTTGTTAGCGGTGTCAGTGTTTGTTAGCTGTGTCAGTGTCTGTTAGCTGTGTCAGTGTTTGTTAGCGGTGTTAGCTGTGTCAGTGTTTGTTAGCGGTGTCAGTGTCTGTTAGCTGTGTCAGCGTTTGTTAGCGGTGTCAGTGTCTGTTAGCTGTGTCAGTGTTTGTTAGCGGTGTCAGTGTCTGTCAGCTGTGTCAGTGTTTGTTAGCGGTGTCAGTGTCTGTTAGCTGTGTCAGTGTTTGTTAGCGGTGTCAGTGTCTGTTAGCTGTGTCAGTGTTTGTTAGCGGTGTTAGCGGTGTCAGCGGTGTCAGTGTCTTGTTAGCTGTGTCAGTGTTTGTTAGCGGTGTCAGTGTCTGTTAGCTGTGTCAGCGTTTGTTAGCGGTGTTAGCTGTGTCAGTGTTTGTTAGCGGTGTCAGTGTTTGTTAGCTGTGTCAGTGTTTGTTAGCGGTGTCAGTGTCTGTTAGCTGTGTCAGTGTTTGTTAGCGGTGTCAGTGTCTGTTAGCTGTGTCAGTGTTTGTTAGCGGTGTCAGTGTCTGTTAGCTGTGTCAGTGTTTGTTAGCTGTGTCAGTGTTTGTTAGCTGTGTCAGTGTCTGTCAGCTGTGTCAGTGTTTGTTAGCGGTGTCAGCGTTTGTTAGCTGTGTCAGCGTCTGTCAGCTGTGTGTTAGCGGTGTCAGCGTTGTCAGTGTGTGTTTGCTTTGTGTTGCAGGTCGGAAGCCATCGTTTAACATCCACTGTCTAAGAAGACAAGGCAGCAGCGACGACCTGCCCATACCAGGAACATATCACCAGAACTCACCCCCATGTAGGGCACGGACACAGGTACACACACACACACACACACACACACATACATATATATGTGTGTGCAGGAACATACACACACGCGCAATACAGTGCAGTACCCATAATCCTGTAGGAAAGTAATCCTTTCTTACAAGTTTAAATTTGAATGTATTTTTCTGTCAACCCTCAACCCCTCACCTCCTCCTCCTGCAGACTTATGGAGGCTATGAGTCTCGCTCCTCCTCCAGTCGCTCCCCAACAGGCTCCTCAGCCTCCTGGGCGAATCCCTGTCCCCGCCGCGGGCGTCTCCTCTATGCTCCTCTCATCCTGGTGGAGGAGGAGGGCAGCGCTCCCTGGGCCAGAGTAGAGAGCAAGAAGGGAGGTGTAGGTGGAGGAGGTGAGGATTGCTTTCAAACATCTGTTAGTAGAAATCATTCACTGTATTCACCACCTGTCACCATTTTTCATCGCAAACAAAACTTAAAACACAAACCCAAAGCCCCTTCTGCTAAAACCAAACCTCAGACCACACACACACACACGCCACTGAATCCATTCACACACCTCTAGAGTGTTACTCACGAGCTTCATACAGTGGCGTATGTTGGACTAATCAAGATATATGGATGAGACTGAGTCTGTAGGTCTAGTTAAAGTGTGTCGGCCTAGTCAGAGTATCAGGATTCAGGACTAAGTTATTGTCATCTCATTCATGTACTACGTACACCAAAAAGACGACATGTCGTTTCCCCCAGCCTACACCAGTGCAACACAAAAGACAAAAAAAAGATACAAAACGAAACGACACCACCAAAAACGTGCAAAAACAGAGAGAACAAAGCGAAAAAACAAAACACAGTCCAAACATTTCAATGTCTAGAGAACGAACACCAACCAGGATGACTGTCGGAACCGCCGGTCTGCATGGGCTAGCAGTTAGCTTAGCCCGCCCCACTTCCACGTCCTGTCAGACTGCCCTCGATGCTTCCTCTGCGGGCCCAGCTCCAGGCAGGGCTGTGGTCCCTGGGCCCACCCGACACAGCAGACCAAGCTCTCCCAGCCGATCCAACACCAGCTCTCCCAGCCAGAAACCTTTGATACACCTTCCCGCACTCCTCATGACAACACAAACAGATACGCTGCCAAAAATACTGCACAGTTGACGCTAGGCAAGGATACCGCCAGACTGCCCTCGGTGTTATTGGAACTGCCAGTCTGCCTGGGCTAGCAGTTAGCTTAGCCTGCCCTGCTTCTGCATCCTGTCAGACTGCCCTCGGTGCTTCCTCTTCGGGCCCAGCTCCACGCAGGGCTGTGGTCCCTCGGCCCACAGGACACTGCAGACCAAGCTCTCCCAGCCGATCCAGCACCAGCTCTCCCAGCCATCAAACGAAATCGACGATCACAGACATAATTCTTCACACGATTGACACAAACTCAGACTTAGACATGGATCAAGACACTGCATAATCGGAACTGGGTCAGGCTGCCGCAAACGTGAGTTCACCCCGCTGTTTTCCCACACCGGAAGAATTTTCTATGTAGGGCATATGTAGGACTAGAGTCCAAAAATTCAAGAGAAGAACAGGTGAAACTGGTGACATCATCATGACTTATAACATCAAGTCAAATGGCATGGCAAGGATACCTGAATGTTCTCATTATGCACTGGTATCTGTTACATCCCGTCTCTACAGGTGTCGGTGTGACGGGCGCCACCTCCAGACCAGGCTGGTACGGTGGCCCTGCAGGAACATCAGGTAGGAGGGATGTTATTGGTAGGATTGATGGGCAGACGATGTTCTATTGTATGTCGTGAAACTAAAGAGATTCAGTGATCAGCCTTGAAGAAAACTCAACTCTCAATGATGACTGTCTGGTATAAACCGATCAGCCAAAACATTAAAACCACTGACAGGTAAGTGAATGACATGGATTATCTCGTTACCATGGCACCTGTCATGGGGTGGGACATATCATATATATATATATATATATAGAGTGCATCTGGAAAGTATTCACACCCCTTCACTTTCCCCACATTTTGTTATGTTACAGCCTCATTCCAAAATGGATTAAATTCCCTTTTTTTCTCATCAATCTACACACAATACCCCATAATGACAAAGTGAAAAAGGCTTTGTAGAAATTTTTGCAAATTTATTAAAAATAAAAAACTGAAATATTGCATGTACATAAGTATTCACACCCTTTACTCAGTACTTGGTTGAGGCACCCTGGCAGCGATTACAGCCTCAAGTCTTCTTAGGTATGAAGCTACAAGCTTGGCACACCTATATTTGGGGTATTTCTCCCATTCTTCTCTGCAGATCCTTTCGAGCTCTGTAAGGTTGGATGGGGAACGTCGCTGCACAGCTATTTTCAGGTCTTTCCAGAGATGTTCAATGGGGTTCAAGTCTGGGCTCTGGCTGGGCCACTCAAGGACATTCACAGACTTGTCCCGAAGCCACTCCTTCGTTGTCTTGGCTGTGTGCTTAGGGTCGTTGTTGTGTTGAAAGGTAAACCTTCGCCCCAGTCTGAGGTCCTGAGCGCTCTGGAGCAGGTTTTCATCAAGGATCTCTCTGTACTTTGCTCCATTCATCTTTCCCTCGATCCTGACTAGTCTCCCAGTTCCTGCTGCTGAAGAACATCCCCACAGCATGATGCTACCACCACCATGCTTCACTGTAGGGATGGTATTAGCAAGGTGATGAGAGGTGCCTGGTTTCCTCCAGACGTGACGTTTGGCATTCAGGCCAAAGAGTTCAGTCTTGGTTTCATCAGACCAGAGAATCTTGTTTCTCATGGTCTGAGAGTCCTTTAGGTGCTTTCTGGCAAACTCCAAGTGGGCTGTCATGTGCCTTTTACTGAGCAGAGGCTTCCGTCTGGCCACTCTACCATAAAGACCTGATTGGTGGAGTGCTGCAGAGATGGTTGTCCTTCTGGAAGGTTCTCCCATCTCCACAGAGGAACGCTGGAGCTCTGTCAGAGTGACCATCGGGTTCTTGGTCACCTCCCTGAGCAAGGCCCTTCTCCCCCGATTGCTCAGTTTGGCTGGGCGGCCAGCTCTAGGAAGAGTCCTGGTGGATCCAAACTTCTTCCATTTACGAATGATGGAGACCACTGTGCTCTTCGGGACCTTCAAAGCTGTAGACATTTTTTTGTACCCTTCCCCAGATCTGTGCCTCGATACAATCCTGTCTCGGAGGTCCACAGACAATTCCTTTGACTTCATGGCTTGGTTTCTGCTCTGACATGCACTGTCAACAGCGGGACCTTATATAGACAGGTGTGTGCCTTTCCAAATCATGTCCAGTCAAGATGTAGAAACATCTCAAGGATGATCAGTGGAAACAGGATGAACCTGAGCTCAATTTCTACAAAACCTTTTTCACTTTGTCATTATGGGGTATTGTGTGTAGATTGATGGGGGAAAAAAAGGAATTTAATCCATTTTGGAATAAGGCTGTAACATAACAAAATGTGGGGAAAGTGAAGGGGTGTGAATACTTTCCGAATGCACTGTGTGTATATATATATATATATATATATATATATATATCAACACAGATACAGGAAAAAAAAGTTTTAATGCATAGCCATACAAGCTTGTTTCGTGCGTTGCGAACTCATCAGCTGCTAATGTGGTTCGACAAAGAAACATATCATCTTAGAATCATCATCTTAGTTTGCCCAGTGTCACGCCCCTAATTTCGGTTGGACAGCAACCAATCAGATGAGGAAACATTCAAACTACAACAACCAATGGGGTAAGTACTTACGAGGCACACCAACCAATGGAGGGGTAGAAAACATTACAACCAATGGGTTAAGGGACTGGGGCTTGTTTTGAAAAGCATTTAGAAATGGCGTACATAAAAAATATAGCAAGGTAATTTATGTAAATCATATAATGGGGTGGTGTGAGGGCACAGTTGGAAGGACAGGTAGTTAAATATATTAAAAAAACGAATAAATGTTATATGTGTATCATCTAATGGGGGGGGGGGATAATAAAGACATTTTACTTATAGTTACAAAGGAGATATGTTTTCAGTGTCTACAGCTGGTGGCCAATTTGTTTCTATTATTCAAGGTGGACATATCAGGTCTGCAAATAATAAAATACTTCTCTGCCAAGCACAGGTCACATCTTTTACCTCTAACTGAATAGACAGAATAACCGATATTCTTGTTTGCCGTTGCATTTCTTGCATGTTAATTTCTGAAGCTACTCATATGGGCGTTAAACTTCATTTTAGAAGGGCCCTCTGTTAGTCCCACATACGTGTCCATATTGTAGTTGTCTTTTGTCACCAATGCCTGGTAGATGACTCCCTCTGTTTAGCATGTTCCTTCAAGAGGACAGGATGTCTTAACACGGCAGTTGCAGTTGGAGGTGTTGGGTTGCGGTGAGGGGGTGTGTGCCGTGGTCATGATGCTTGTGTTGTGGGATGAAATAACCTGCTGAACATCTGGCCTGCAGCTGTAGCTCATTTTGACTGTGTTCCTGTTGAATAGTTTTCTCAATAGATGGTCTGGGGTAAAGCACTCATCCAAAGGCTTGGAAAATAGTTTTCCAATATCACAGGCCACACCATGTCGCTGTTGGGAGGATTATACCGGGTGATGTTCCGCCTCCTGCTGCGGTTTTTTTTTTTTGTTGCTGGCTGTCGCTAGTTGGTGGTGGATTGTACTTAAGTCTGAAATCATATCCAGATGTTTGTAAGGCTTCCTGGTATGGGGGGGGGCTGCTTCATTAAAGATGGCTTCGCTGGATGATGAGCATGAGAGTCTTTTGGGGATGATTGCTTTCTCTGTGGATGTACTGCAGTATATTGTTGGGCTTCATGTAAGGCCTGTATGTACCATTTCTAAGGTCTAATGAGGTGTTGAGGAAGTCAATCTGTTTTTTGTTAGCTTCAATTGAAATGTTTAGTCCACTGTTTGCAGATATACTACATATTTTCTTTTTTATTCTCTCAACTTCTCTTGCTGGTTTGTTGCAGACTGCCAGCCCGTCGTCTCTTTATAGCCCGACGTTGATGTCCAGGACCTGTAGTTGGGACAAGTACAAGCCCACTAGCTCACAAGTCTCTGCCCCGTCGAAGCTGCCCATGGTCACGTCAAATTTGCTGTTACCTTGCTTTTGCCATGGGATTCCCTTGCGATATAAGATTGACTCTTTAGCATGGGCTGTTATGGCTCTGTCTTGGTTGGATATTTTGGTGAATGCTGAGGCAAATTCAATAGCTTTGTCTAGCTCTTTGGTTATGGAGGGGTAAAACTCACAAATATCGAAGCATATGAACGTATGCCTGCTCTTGTCATCTATGTCCATAAACCATTTCAATATTTGCGTCGTAAGTACCCACCCCATTGGTTGTTATAGTTTGAATGTTTCCTCATGATTCTTTGTTGAAACACATTAGCAGCTGATGAGTGTGCGACGCACGAAACAAGCTTGTACTGCTATTTATTAAAACTTTTTTTCCTGTATCTGTGTTGATATTCCGCTCTTCATTAGTTGAGCACTTATAACACCATTGATGGTTTCGGAAAAAAACTATATATATATCGTTACCATGACACCTGTCAAGGGGTGGGACATATACAGTGCTGCTTGAAAGTATGTGAACCCCTTGAGCAGTTTAGATGTTTCTGTTGTTTTACCATGGTTTTCTTATTCTATCATCACCAGTTATGTATGAAATGTCAGATATATGTTTATCAGTTGCATGTACTTGTTTAGTGGGACTTGTTTAAGTAGCCCAAAAACTACATGAAACATGGAATTAGTGTATGTGCAAAAGTAAGTGAACCCCCAGCTGCATTGGTTAAGTCAAGCAGGTAACAGACTGTGGTGAAACACATTTGGGTGCTTAATTAATCATTTAAGCAGACCAATGAAAGGAGACATCCTTGGGAAAGGGTTTGGCCTGCACTAATTAAAAGACAGAGGAAACCAACCAAACCACTGTGGTCCCATACAAATCAACAATGCCGAGAGCAAAGGAGATATGCGAGGACATGAAGAAGAGGGTAGTGACAGCCCATCAGTCTGGGGAGGGATATAAGACCATCTCCAAGAGATTCCAGCTCCATCCATCCACTGTAAGACATATAATTTACAAATGGAGGGCCTTCAACATGACAGCAACTCTGCCTAGAAGTGGACGCCCATCAAAACCATCACCCAGAAGCACCAGAAAAATAATAAATCAGGTAAAGGCCAACCCACACATCACCTCTAGAGAGTTGCAGACCTCTCTGGTAGCATCTGGGACAAATGTGCATGCGTCTACAATCAGACGGAAGTTGAATAGCCATGACATTCATGGGAGGGTTGCTAGAAGGAAGCCTCTGCTCTCAAAAAAGAACAAAGCTGCCCGTTTCAACCTTGCCAGAGAGCACTTGGACAAACCAGAGGCCTTCTGGAAGTCCATTCTCTGGACAGACGAGTCCAAAATAGAATCATTTGGTCACAATCAAAACCAACATGATTGGAGAAAAGCCAACACTGCATATGAAGAAAAGAACCTCCTCCCAACAGTGAAGCATGGTGGTGGAAATGTGAAGGTCTGGGGCTGCTTTTCTGCTTCTGGACCTGGACGACTCCATATTATCCAAGGAACCATGAATTCTCCGGCATATCAACAAATTCTTGACCAGAATCTCCTGCCATCAGTCAGGGAGTTGAAGCTGGGACGAAAATGGATTATGCAACAAGACAATGACCCAAAGCATTCCAGCAAAACTACAAAGGAATGGCTTCAGAGAAAGAGGATTCGTACTCTGGATTGGCCCAGTCAAAGTCCGGACCTTAATCCAATTGAAATGTTGTGGCGAGACCTGAAGAAGTTGGTACATACCAGGTGTCCCTCCAACCTCTCTCAACTGGCTGAGTTCTGCAAGGAGGAGCAGGCAAAAAGCCCCATAAGCAGATGTGAGAGACTGGTTAGTGGTTACAGAAGACGTTTGGTTGAAGTGATGGCTGCAAAAGGAGGAGCCACAAGCTACTAGTACAAGGGTTCACATACTTTTGCACATGTTAAATTTTCAGTTTTTGTGAAATAAACCACATTTGTTGAATTAAATAATGAAAATATATCTCTTTTTGTGTGTGTGTCCATTATTTGGAAGGTGTGCTTTACAAATTGGGGTTTGGATGTATGTGTAATAAGCTTATTTTAATGTTTTTTACAAAAACAGTAACCATGTCTGGAGGGTTCACAAACTTTCAAGCAGCACTGTATATATCAATACCATGACATTTGTCAAGGGGTGGGATATATTAGTTGACAAGTAAACAGTCAGTTCTTAAAGTTGATGTGTTGGAAGCAGGATAAATGTGGAAGAGTAAGGATCTGAGTGACTTTGATAGGGGCCAAATTGTGATGGCTAGACAACTGGGTCACAGCATCTCCAAAACGCAGGTCTTGTGGGGTGTTCCCAGGATGCAGTGGTCAGTACCTATCAAAAGTGGTCCAAGGAAGGACAACCAGTGAACTGGTGACGGGGTCATGGATGTCCAAAGCATACTGATGTGTGTGGGGAGTGAAGGCTAGCCCGTCTGGTCTGATCCCACATTAGAGCTACTCTAGCACAAATTGCTGGCTATGATAGACAGGTGTCAGACAACACAGTACATTGCAGCGTAGCCGCAGACCGACCAGATGCCCACGCTGAACCCTGTCCTCTACCGAGAGGGCCTACTATGGCCATGGATCAGTGGAAGAAGGTGGCCTGGTCTGATGAATCAAGTTGTCTTTTATATCATGTGGACGGACGGGTGCATGTGCATATTTACCCGGGGAAGAGATGGCACCAGGATGCACTATGGGAAGAAGGCAAACCGGCAGAGGCAGTGTGACGCTCTGGACAATGTTCTGCTGGGAAACCTTGGGTCCTGGCATTCATGTGGATGTTACTTTGACACGTACTGGCTACCACTGTTGCAAACCAGGTACACCCCTTCATGGCAACGGTATTCCCTGATGGCAGTGGCCTCTTCCAGCAAGATAATGTGTCCTGCCACACTGCACACATTGTTCAGGAATGGTTTGAGGAACATGACAGAGTTCAAGGTGTTACCCTGGCCTCCACATTCCCCAGATCTCAATTGATCGAGCGTCTGTGGGATGTGCTGGAAAAACAAGTCTTGATGCATGCTCAATAATCCAGGTAAGAAAATCCCAGAAAGGTGAATCAGTTCATCTGGACACAATGTTTAGTGGGAGGAGAAACGTTTCATCATCATCTTAAGTGACTTCGTCAGTCTCACCTGACTGCAGGTCCCCCACCCTTAAAAACAATACAGTGACATAATGACCCAAACTGATTGGTGTCATATGCAAATTGCCGTGACCATTAACTAGAGTTTCAATGGACATGTGTACTGTTCACAGAGGATTGGGGAATGGTTGCAATCACAGCATTGTAAGATGGTGACAGATGTACACTTAGCCCCCCCCCCTCAGTTCAGTGATGGTCCTTTCCTCTTCACATAGATGGCCTCTTTGACTCCCCGTTCAAATCAGCGTTCCTCCCTATCAAGGATGTGATCGTCCTCATCCTTGAAAGAGCAGCCACTGGCCTGTAGATGGTGTAGACTGCGTAGTCCTGGGCTGACGTGTTGTGTCATCCTCTTGGCCAGCATCTGTTTGGCTTCCCGATGTACAAGTCATGGTAATCCTCCTGGCAGATGGTGATATATTGCTCTGTTTGGCTGGGGGACCCGATCCTTGGGCTGGACCAACTTCTGGTGCAGCGTGTTTTGGGGTTTGAAAGCAACTGAGACGCAGTGCTTGGAAAATACACATCTTAACTGTTCCGACACTCCTGCCACACACACAATCATCACTGGTTTATGTTTAGGCAGCTGTTGTCCTTCCCCTCTCTTCCATCGGCTGGTGCACTGTTTGGGCGTCTTCCTGGCTTTGACAAATGCCCAGTTAGGATAACCACACTTTTTTTAGACCCCCCCCTTTTCTTTTTCTTTTTTAGTATGTTCTCCCCAGTTGTATCCGGCCAATTACCCTATGTTCCAAGTTGTCCCGGTCTCTGCTCCACCCCCTCTGCTGATCTGAGGAGGACTGCAGACTACCACATGTCTCCTCTGATACATGTGGAGTCACCAGCTGCTTCTTTTCACCTGGCAGTGAGGAGTTTCACCAGGGGGACGTAGCGCGATCAGACTATTCCCCCTCCCCCCTGAACAGGCGCCCTGACCAACCAGAGGAGGTGCTAGTGCAGCGACCAGGACACATTCAGCTTCTCACCCACAGACACGGCCAGCTTACAGAACTTAAAGGATCTTCTGCTAACATCTTGGTGCCAGATACCACAGGACAACTTTGAGGTCTTGTGGAGACCATACCTCCATGGGTCAGAGCTACACAATATTAAGCAGGTGGTTTTAATGTTTTGGCTGATCGGAGTATATTAACAATATATGTAAATAACATTAATTTCTTATTATCTATTATTATTTTCCTATTGCTATCTCATTTTCTTTGTCTTGTTAATGTTACTGCTGCATTGTGCGCTTCCTACTGGCCATCTACTGCACTGCATCTGTCTACACAGCTCAGAACTTGATAATATCACCAAATAGTCTGTATTATATGCAACACATATTCTAGCTGTATACCAGAACCACAAAATGATATTAAAAGTACAGTGAAGGGGTGATGTTGTGTAAGTGTTAAATAGGTAGTTTATATATTTCTGTGTTTCCAGGCCAGGCTCCTCCATATAGGGCCTACACCACCCTGCGGGTCCCCAGCCAGCTCGGCCCTCACTACAGCCAGAAGAGAGGCTCCGCTGACAGCCTGGTGGAGGCGGTAAGAAAAGCCGTCGCCACATGATAAGCAGTCCCAGCTGCTCTGCAGGCTTGGTTGTGTGCAGGACCGACACAGCTGACAGCTACATGACATAGCTACATGACAGCTCATAGAACACTGTAGCCTACATTGCTGGTCATACGTAGCTTTGCTGTTAACAGCAGAATAGGAAAACCAGATCCGGTAGCCCTGTCTGATGTTGCCATGCAATGCCTTTTCATTCTTGGTTGTAGTACAAATTTGAATTAATGTTTTATATCTCAGGAAACTTCGTCACTCCAGGGATCGCTGGTTCGAATCCCTGTGTTGCCTCCGGCTTGGTCCGGCGTCCCTACAGACACAATTGGCTGTGTCTGTGGGTGGAAAGCCGGATGTGTGGGTATGTGTCCTGGTCGCTGCAGTAGCGCCTTCTCTGGTCGGTCGGGGTGCCAGTTTGGGAGGGAGGGGGAACTGGGGGGAATAGCGTGATCCTCCCACGCGCTACGTCCCCCTGGTGAAACTCCTCACTGTCAGGTGAAAAGAAGCGGCTGGTGACTCCACATGTATGGGAGGAGGCATGTGGTAGTCTGCAGCCCCCCCCCGGATCAGCAGAGGGGGTGGAGCAGAGACCGGGACGGCTCAGAAAGAGTGGGGTAATTGGCCAAGTACAATTCGGGGGGTGAAGAAAAGTGTCAAATGTGAGGATTTCATGATGCCCAAGGCAGTGAAGCCAGTAGATAAGGCGACGCTTCTCTCCACTGGAAGACAGTGGCTCCGCCGGCGTCCTGCTCGTGTTGAGGGCTTTACACTCTTCTGTTTACCAGTCAAGGAAAGGGGACATGTTTCAGTGGCTTCAGTATATTAAAAACATTATTACTCTTTCAGTCTGACTGTCTCCATTGCTGCCTGTCTATCTTTCTGTCTGTGTAGGTCCTTATATCAGAGGGACTTGGCCTGTATGCTAAGGATCCGAAGTTTGTGGCCTTTGCCAAACGCGAAATCGCAGATGCGTGTCATATGACCGTCGACGAGATGGAGTCAGCCGCCAGCGACCTGCTGAGCAGAGGAAGCTCAGGGGGCGGGACAGGGGCAGACCTGGGCATGCTCTATAGCGATGAGGAGCCACTCAGGACGGGACGGGATGAGGAGGATCTTGCAGATGAAATGACCTGCGTTACTTCATTCTGACGGATGAACACTGTGGACCATCACAGAAGAGATCAGCGTCAGGAAAAGAAATAAGAGGATTAAACATCCGTTTGTTTGCCTGTTATATTTTCTGGAGAGAGAGAGCAACCGGACAGGAAAAAAAAGAAGGAAGAGGATGAGCTGTCCAACCAGATGATGGTTAGAAGTTGACCAGAGTATTGGCCAATCAGTGACCTGCTCTACTGAAACAGGAAGTTGTCAAATGAAAACAAATCCTTGAGCAAGGAAGGAGGAAGAACTAAAGAGCATGGATTTTTTTAAAGTTGATATTTCCAAAAAGTAAAACTCCATGGAGCAGAGTAAGACAGGAGATCTGAAATGTCAGATAAAAATAATTGCATCTAAAAATGAAAGTGACAGATATATAGAAACCAAGAAGAGCGAGAGACCAGTAGGAATCCATATAGTGTGGGTTAAACCAGGCTAACCTCTCGTGGGACTAAGCTAGGCTAGGCTAATGCTAACCCGGGGTGGAGGAATACAGAATAAAAGTTTGATTTAATGTTGGGAGGAAGGAACGAGAGATGAGACATGATGAATGAGGAAGATGTAAAGATTGGTGGGTTGATGATGAAGAAATGAATGAACAGCTGGACGGAGAGGCTGTGGGAAAAGATGAAGAGAGAAACTGAAAGATGGGGAGAGGGAGGAAGTTGGACGGACAGGAACAGAGGAACACCGGCTGAGTCGGCTTCTGAATAAAAAGTCAAAGATGGCTGCCAGGGAGACCGCAAAGAGTGTGAGTCATCACAGTGTCGTCATGGCAACACCACCTCTCCAGCAGCTCACCGACACTTCAGGGTTAAACAGTGTCACTGCTTCTGCCAATCACAGGGGCGGGGCTTCCTGGAGTGTCTGTGGAGCAGTACTGTCAGAGAACTTCTCTTCCATGATATGTTGTCTGTCTGTTGTCAGTCTGGAAACTTCAGTTTGTCTTAATGTCAAATAGAAACTGACACTCTTACTGACTTCTAGTAAAGGTCAAAGATCATGAGTAGGGTTTAGGATTGACATTAAAAACAATTAAAGTCAAAGTTTTGCCCATTAACGATACACACTGAACATCTGTACCAGTTCTCCCTGTCCAAACAGCTGTGAGGTCCTTTTGATGTTTTCTGCTTCCTGACTGGACAGGAAGTCTGCAGGCTGAAGCAAATGAATAAAAATGTTTCTTTCTTTCTTTTTCTTTTTGGATTTTGCCCCTTTTTCTCCCCAATTGTATCCGGCCAATTACCCCGAGCCGTCCCGGTCTCTGCTCCACCCCCTCTGCTGATCCGGGGGGGAGGGGGGGGCTGCAGACTACCACATGCCTCCTCCCATACATGTGGAGTCACCAGCCACTTCTTTTCACCTGACAGTGAGGAGTTTCACCAGGGGAACGTAGCACGTGGGAGCCTCACGCTATTCCCCCCAGTTCCCCCTCCCCCCCAAACAGATGCCCCAACCAACCAGAGGAGGCGCTAGTGCAGCGACCAGGACACATACCCACATCCGGCTTCTCACCTGCAGACACGGCCAATTGTGTCTGTAAGGACGCCCGACCAAGCCGGAGGTAACACGGGGATTCAAACTAGAGCGCCCCGTGTTGGTAGGCAGCGGAATAGACCGCTACGCTACCTGGACGCCCTTTGTTTTTCTTTTTAATATTTTCCCTCTGACACCACAAGTCCATCACACTGATGTTCGCACGTGGCTCTGGCCACCTTCTCACGAGGGTGGCACGTCCAAAATGTGGACTGTCCAGTCACAGTTGTGGAGAATGAGGGCGGGGACAGGCAGCATGGTTGAGACGCCATGCTGCAGAACTGAACCACGACGGTGGCTGTGAAGACTGGTGACAAAACCCTTTAACTGAACAAGTGTCATGAAGCAGGCCGGTGCTGGCTGCTATGGAAACCAGTCCACAATGTAAAGTCTGTGTTTCTGGCTGTCATGAAGCAGGCCGGTGATGGCTGCTATGGAAACCAGTCCACAAGGTAAAGTCTGTGTTTCTGGCTGTCATGAAGCAGGCCGGTGCTGGCTGCTATGGAAACCAGTCCACAATGTAAAGTCTGTGTTTCTGGCTGTCATGAAGCAGGCCGGTGATGGCTGCTATGGAAACCAGTCCACAAGGTAAAGTCTGCGAAAGAAGAAAGACACTTTATCTTGTCATTGTGCAGTTGTTCAGCTACAGTGCAGGTGTTGTCTGCATGTAACCATCCTGTTGCACAGGAGCAGTGGCAGCTGCAGCACCCGGGGACCAACTCCAGTTCTTCTTTCCACTGTCTTGCTCAGGGGCACAGGCAGGAGCATTAACCCTAACATGCATGTCTTTCTGATGGTGGGAGGAAACTCACGCAGACACGGGGAGAACATGCAAACTCCACACAGAAAGGACCTGGGACGGCCTGGGGTTCGAACCCAGGACCTTTTTGCAGTGAGGACCAGTGCTGACCCGTCTTTGACTGTGTCGTTGTTTTACTTCTGCTGCATGGCAGCTCAACCATGTTGCCTTGTTTGACCAGAATCAGAAGCTGTGATTGGACCGTCCACTTGCTGGCTGAGCTGCCTTACTGATGTGTGAAGGAGAGGAGGGCCGACCGTCTCACAACCGAGCAACACGACTGGTCTCACATCTAGTACCTGTCTGTAGCACATCACTAGACAACAGCTGTTCTGATGACAAGTTAAATAAGTTTGATATCTTCTGATCTGAGGTCAGCAGGTTTTGATGACAAGTTAAATAAGTTTGATATGTTCTGATGACAAGTTAAATATGTTTGATATCTTCTGATCTGAGGTCAGGATGTTCTGATGACATGTTAAATAAGTTTGATATCTTCTGATCTGAGGTCAGCAGGTTTACCTGTTAAATTCATTTACATCTTTGTCTTGTTTTGTTTGAGCACAAGTGAGGTCTTTTGCTAAGTGTGTTATACTGTATGTGACTGTTGTGTTGTCAGAGGTGTGGTATGTGAGTCTGCTGACCGAAGACTGCTGTTAGATTCTCTCCTGTGTTGTGTTGTGTTTGAATCACATCTTCCACAAAGTGGTGATTCCACTGTTAAATGCGTTGACGTTCCTGCATCCAGACCAGGGCAGACTGGAGACTGGAAGGGCTGAACATCCACACTGCTGCCACACACCCACCTGCCCCACACTGCTTTACAATAAATACACTTTTCTACTCCACCCACCACTCAAGACTGCTGTACAGTGTATGTCTCACGTACACACATACAGAAATACATATACACACATACAGCCACACAAGTACGTGATACACTGCCGATTTTGCAGGTTTTCCCACTTACAAAGCATGTAGAGGTCTGTCATTTTTATCATAGGTACACTTCAACTGTGGGAGACGGAATCTAAAACAAAAATCCAGAAAATCACATTGTATGATTTTTAAATAATTAATTTGCTTTTTATTGCATGACATAAGTATTTGGTAAAGAGACCTTTGTTTGCAATTACAGAGATCAGACGTTTCCTGTAGTTCTTGACCGGGTTTGCACACACTGCAGCAGGGATTTTGGCCCACTCCTCCATACAGATCTTCTCCAGATCCTTCAGATTTCGGGGCTGACGCTGGGCAACACGGACTTTCATCCCCCTCCAAAGATTTTCTATTGGGTTCAGGTCTGGAGACTAGCTTGGCCACTCCAGGACCTTGAGATGCTTCTTACGGAGCCACTGCTTCGTTGCCCTGGCTGTGTGTTTCGGGTCGTTGTCATGCTGGAAGACCCATCTTCAATGCTCTTATTGAGGGAAGGAGGTTGTTGGCCAAGATCTCACGGTACATGGCCCCATCCATCTTCCCCTCAATACGGTGCAGTCGTCCTGTCACCTTTGCAGAAAAGCATCCCCAAAGAATGATGTTTCCACCTCCATGCTTCATGGTTGGGATGGTGTTCTTGGGGTTGTACTCATCCTTCTTCTTCCTCCAAACACGGCGAGTGGAGTTTAAACCAAAAAGCTCTATTTTGGTCTCATCAGACCACATGACCTTCTTCCATTCCTCCTCTGGATCATCCAGATGGTCATTGGCAAACTTCAGACGGGCCTGGACATGTGCTGGCTTGAGCAGGGGGACCTTGCATGCGCTGCAGGATTTTAATCCATGATGGCGTCATGTGTTACTAATGGTTTTCTTTGCGACTGTGGTCCCAACTCTCTTCCTGCCATGTAGTTCTGGGCTGATCCCTCACCTTTCTCATGATCATTGATGCCCCACGAGGTGAGATCTTGCATGGAGCCCCAGACCGAGGGAGATTGACCGTCATCTTGAACTTCTTCCATTTTCTAATAATTGCGCCAACAGTTGTTGCCTTCTCACCAAGCTGCTTGCCTCTTGTCCTGTAGCCCATCCCAGCCTTGTGCAGGTCTACAATTTTGTCGCTGATGTACTTAGACAGCTCTCTGGTCTTGATCCATGGTGGAGAGGTTGGAGTCTGATTGATTGAGTGTGTGGACAGGTGTCTTTTATACAGGTAACAAGTTCAAACAGGTACAATTAATACAGGTAATGAGTGGAGAACAGGAGGGCTTCTTAAAGAAAAACTAACAGGTCTGTGAGAGCCGGAATTCTTACTGGTTGGTAGGTGATCAAATACTTATTTCATGCAAACTAATTATTTAAAAATCATACAATGTGATTTTCTGGATTTTTGTTTCAGATTCCGTCTCTCAGTTGAAGTGTACCTATGGTAAAAATTACAGACCTCTACATGCTTTGTAAGTGGGAAAACCTGCAAAATCGGCAGTGTATCAAATACTTGTTCTCCCCACTGTATATACATACATACATACATACATATGCACACCATCACACATATAGACATACATACACACACACGTACACATATATACAAAGACACACACTCACACATATCTGTGAATGTTCTCATTCATCCAAGTCATGGTTCTCCAAAGGAGTTGAATCAATTGCAACTGGACTTGGTATATATCCGTGAAGACGCTTCCTCAGTTCGTCGTAGGAAACCATGGTATCCTACGACGTGACCTCGTTATTCACCTGCATCCCAACAATGGAGGCTTTGAAAACTGTGAGGCACCGTTTGCTACGGGATGACACCCTCCACAATAGGACCAACTTCAGCCCAGACCAGATTTTCCAACTACTGGACCTTTGCCTGAACACTACATATTTCCAGTTCAGGGGCCAGTTTTACAGACAGAAACACGGCTGTGCAATGGGCTCACCAGTATCTCCCATTGTGGCCAACTTATATATGGAAGAGGTAGAACACAGGGCCCTGAACTCCTTCAGAGGAACACCTCCGAGCCACTGGTTCAGATATGTGGACGACACATGGATCAAAATCCAAACACAAGAGGTGGAAGCGTTTACCAAACAAATCAACTCAGTGGACAAGAACATTAAGTTCACAAGGGAAGACGTAAAGAACAACAGTTTGCCCTTCTTGGACTGTGAAGTCCACATTGGGGTTTACAGGAAACCTACACACACAGACCAATATCTACTTTTCGACTCACACCATCCTCTGGAACACAAACTGGGCATCATCAGAACTCTGCAACACAGAGCTGACAATGTGCCCAGCAGCACTCAGGCCCAACGAGAAGAACACAAACACCTGAGGGGAGCTTTAAAAACCTGCGGCTACCCCAGTTGGACCTTTGTGAAAACTGCAACACGGTCCAAAAAGACCAACCAGGTGAGCGACGAGGAGAAAAGGAACAGAAGGAACAGCACAGTCATCCCGTATGTTTCTGGGGTCTCCAAGAAACTCAGGAGAATTTTTAACAAACACCGCATCCCGGTATACTTCAAACCCAGCAACACACTCCCACAAAGACTGGTTCATCCCAAAGACCGTGTACCACACACCCGGAACAGCAGTCTGGTGTATGCCGTACAATGCAATGAGGACTGCTCTGACCTATACACAGGAGAAACCAAACAACCACTACACAAACGGATGGCCCAACACAGAAGGCCAAACTCCTCAGGACAAGACTCAGCAGTCTATCTACACCTAAAGGAGAAGACACACTCCTTCCAGGACAGCAACGTACACATTTTGGACAGAGAAGATAGATGGTTTGAAAGAGGGGTGAAGGAAGCCATCTATGTGAAACTGGAAAAACCATCCCTCAACAGAGGAGGAGGTCTGCGACACCACCTATCTCCCACTTACAATGCCGTCCTTTCATCTCTACCCAGGAGACTCAAGAAGCCTAGCCTCCAAGAACAACAGTCGGTCACTAACGGCTCCAACCACTCTCATGACCACTGAACGAAAGTGAAACTAACCCCCCCCAACGACCGTCGCTGCTAAACAAATGCAAATCAACAGCTCCGATGGCGACGGGCGCGGCCAAACATCGGTACACAAAAGAGCCACGCATATCTATGGCTCTGTTAGTGACGGGCGTTGTTAAACATCGGGACACAAAGAGCCACGCATATCAGTAGCTCTGACAACGACTCCTAGAGGCTAAATATCTGAGTCTCATCAGCAGCCAGTCAGACTAGCTTGGTCTAGTCAGAAAGGCACGAACTGAGGAAGCCTCTTGGATGAGAGGCGACACGTCTTCATGGATATATACCAAGTCCAGTTGCACTTGATTCAACTCCTTTGGACACACACGCACACACATACATACATATATAACACACACACGTACAAATATGCATACAGACACACACACACACATACATACATACACACACACATACGTACATACATGCATATAGACACACACACACATACATATATACGTACACACGTGTATATACACACACACACATATACAAACATACATACATACACACACACGTATAAACATACATACACACACATATACACATACAGAAACAAACATATATACATGCACCCATACATACAAACACACACACATATACAAACACACATACAGTGCATCCGGAAAGTATTCACATCCCTTCACTTTCCCCACATTTTGTTATGTTACAGCCTTATTCCAAAATGGATTAAATTTCTTTGTTTTCTCATCAATCTACACACAATACCCCATAATGACAAAGTGAAAAAGGTTTTGTAGAAATTTTTGCAAATTTATTAAAAATAAAAAACTGAAATATTGCATGTATATAAGTATTCACACCCTTTGCTATGACACTCAAAATTGAGCTCAGGTTCATCCTGTTTCCACTGATCATCCTTGAGATGTTTCTACATCTTGATTGGAGTCCACCTGTAGTAAACTCAATGGATTGGACATGATTTGGAAAGACACACACCTGTCTATATAAGGTCCCACTGTTGACAGTGCATGTCAGAGCAGAAACCAAGCCATGAAGTCAAAGGAATTGTCTGTGGACCTCCGAGACAAGATTGTATCGAGGCACAGATCTGGGGAAGGGTACAAAACAATGTCTACAGCTTTGAAGGTCCCGAAGAGCACAGTGGTCTCTGCACAGTGGTCTCCATCATTCATAAATGGAAGAAATTTGGATCCACCAGGACTCTTCCTAGAGCTGGCCGCCCAGCCAAACTGAGCAATCAGGGGAGAAGGGCCTTGGTCAGGGAGGTGACCAAGAACCTGATGGTCACTCTGACAGAGCTCCAGCGTTCCTCTGGGAGATGGGAGAACCTTCCAGAAGGACAACCATCTCTGCAGCACTCCACCAATCAGGCCTTTATGGTAGAGTGGCCAGACGGAAGCCTCTGCTCAGTAAAAGGCACATGACAGCCCGCTTGGAGTTTGCCAGAAAGCACCTAAAGGACTCTCAGACCATGAGAAACAAGATTCTCTGGTCTGATGAAACCAAGATTGAACTCTTTGGCCTGAATGCCAAATGTCACGTCTGGAGGAAACCAGGCACCTCTCATCACCTTGCTAATACCATCCCTACAGTGAAGCATGGTGGTGGCAGCATCATGCTGTGGGAATGTTCTTCAGCGGCAGGAACTGGGAGACTAGTCAGGATCGAGGGAAAGATGAATGGAGCAAAGTACAGAGAGATCCTTGATGAAAACCTGCTCCAGAGCGCTCAGGACCTCAGACTGGGGCGAAGGTTTACCTTTCAACACAACGACACTAAGCACACAGCCAAGACAACGAAGGAGTGGCTTCGGGACAAGTCTGTGAATGTCCTTGAGTGGCCCAGCCAGAGCCCAGACTTGAACCCCATTGAACATCTCTGGAAAGACCTGAAAATAGCTGTGCAGCGACGTTCCCCATCTAACCTTACAGAGCTCGAGAGGATCTGCAGAGAAGAATGGGAGAAATACCCCAAATATAGGTGTGCCAAGCTTGTAGCTTCATACCCAAGAAGACTTGAGGCTGTAATCACTGCCAAGGGTGCCTCAACCAAGTACTGAGTAAAGGCTGTGAATACTTATGTACATGCAATATTTCAGTTTTTTATTTGTAATACATTTTCAAAAATTTCTACAAAACCTTTTTCACTTTGTCATTATGGGGCATTGTGTGTAGATTGATGAGAAAAAAAAGGAATTTAATCCATTTTGTAATAAGGCTGTAACATAACAACATGTGGGGAAAGTGAAGGGGTGTGAATACTTTCCAGATGTACTGTACATACATATACACATACATACATACAAACATAAACAAACAAACATACATATACACACATACATCCACCACACACACACGTATGCACACAAACACACACACATGTACACACATACAGAAACACATACACACATACATACATATGTATACACATACAGAAATACATAGACACATACACATACATACATACACAAGGGAGACTCACATTACACCATTAAAGGCAACTAATTGTAAGTTAAGGCAAAAAGATGAGTTTTAAGTTTAGATTTAAAGGACTCAACACACTCTGATGGTCTGATGGCAGCAGGCAGGTTATTCCACAAGAACGGGGCCCGACAGGAAAAGGCCCTGCTGCCACCAGCTGACTTCTTTTTAACTTTGGGTACACACAGGAGCCCTGTATTTTGAGAACAAAGTGCTCGAGATGGCATTTAAAGTTTAAGGAGATCAGACAGGTAGGATGGGGCAAGCCCATTTAGGATTTTATAAGTCAGCAGAAACACCTTGTGTTCTGATCTAACATGGATAGGAAGCCAATGAAGGGAGGCAGGAATTGGTGTAATATGGTCAAATTTCCTAGTTCTAGTTAGGATTCTAGCAGCAGCATTCTGAACCATCTGAAGACTTTTAGTACTAGCATGTGGCATACCTGAGAACAGAACATTACAGTAATCAAGTGTGGATGAAACAAATGCATGTATTAGTCTCTGCGTCAGCCATGGAGAGAAAAGACCGAATTTTAGCTAAGTTACCTAAGTGAAAAAAGGCAGTCTTGGTGATTCCTTTAATGTGCTTATCAAAGGAAAGGCTGGGATCAAACGTAACGCCAAGATTTTTGGCTGCCACACTTTGTGAAACCACATAGTTGTTGATTGTTATCGTTACTTGATCAAATTGGTGTCTGTGTCTAGCAGGGCCAATGACCAGCATCTCGGTTTTATCTGAATTTAAAAGCAGAAAGTTAAGTGACATCCGTTTTTTCGCAATAGCCAAGCAGGCCTCTAAGTTAGTCATTTGAGTTTGATCATCAGCCCTTATAGGCACATACAGCTGAGTATCATCAGCATAGCAATGGAAATGTATTCCATAACTGCGTATAATTTGACCAAGATGTGTAATGTAAAGAGAGAAAAGTAGAGGGCCAAGAACTGAGCCCTGAGGTACACCATATTTAACGTCAGAGAATTTTGATATAATACTACTATAGCAGACACACTGTGTTCTTCCAGATAAGTAGGATTTAAGCCATTAGAGAGCTAAGCCAGAGACACCAAAATTACAATTTAATCTATCTAATAGTATACAGTGGTCAATGGTGTCAAAGGCTAAAGAGGTCCAGTAGTAGAAGCACAGAAGTGGAATCAGAGTCCCTAGCTAGTAAAAGATCGTTCACCACTCTGGTCAGAGCAGTTTCAATGGAGTAACAGGGCCTGAAAGCCGATTGAAAAGGTTCGTATAGATGGTTTTCTTCTATATTGGTCGAAAGTTGATACACAACTCTGTCTAGTACTTTAGAAAATAATAGAAGATTAGAGACTGGTCGATAGTGATTAAGAGACCCTGGATCGAGGTGCAGTATTTTAAGTAGAGGTTTAACCACAACTGCCTTAAAACTGCTGGGAACAATGCCAGTAGTAAGTGACAATTTAACAATGTCTAGCATTGCAGGTCCCACAAAAGGCCAGAGGTCTTTGTAATGTTTTGCTGGTAAGGGGTCAAGTAGGCAAGCAGTTGGTTTAGAAGTTGACACGAACTTAGTCAGAGTGTCAAGAGAGATAGTCTCAAAAGCTGTAATAACTGGGGCTGTCAGTGACTCATTGTGTAGATATGAATTTAGTATGACAGGATCTGCAGGAGTAGCTGGAGTTAAAGAACTAATTTTGTTTAAGATCTCCTCAACCTTATTGCAGAAAAAATCTAGAAATTCATGGGCCGTGAAAGGTGAGCAGCTAATAGACGACTGCTTTTTAGTAAGTTTAGATACAGTGTCAAAGAGAAATCTGGGGTTATGTTTATTAATATTGATTAAGTTAGAGAGATGCGCTGTTTTTGCAGCAGATAAAGCATGTTTGTATTTCAATAAACACTCGTGCCACGATAGGTAAAAACTTCCAATTTAGATTTTCGCCACTTACGTTCCAGTCTCCTGCAAGGCCCGGTTAAGAGCATGTGTCTCATCATTAAACCAGGGTGTAGGCCTCTTTAGTCGCCTAGCTCTGGTAGTGAGAGGTGCAACTGAATTGAGGACACTAGAGAGGGCCACATTTAAGTCAGTTGGAGCAAATATTTCGGGCAGCTGCTGGCCAAATGCAGCTACAGTGGAAGGGTCAATGTAGCGAATGGCAATTACATCTGTGCTGACATTAACTGGACAGGCCAATAATGCTTCAAATTTGCCAGCCACATCTGACACAGCAGATTTGGTTGGCAAGACATTCAGATGAGAAACAGCTATTCCTTTAGATAAAACCAAATCAAGGGTGTTACCACTGCAATGAGTCGACTCTTGAACAAGCTGAGCGAAGCAAATCTAAAAGTATCAACCAGCACCAGAAAGGCTTTACTTTAAGGATCAGCAGCCTTATTCAGATGAATATTGCAATCACCGAGAAATAGAATCTCATTAGAATGAGTAATAAGACATGAGACAAATTCTTCAAGAAACAGTCTTGTCTGGTGTGGTAGATCCCTGCTTCAATTGATCTGGTCCTGAGTGCTTATTCTTGTGCTGGTATGATCAGAGCCCCTGTGCTGTGCTTCAGTCCAGTAGGATTTCTCAATATCAGCTGTCTTCTATCCGTCGATGGTACATCCCATGGAGAGGGGCTTGATCTTCCATGATACCTCCTCTTCTTCTTCCTCCACACTCTTATTTCTTCTGCTGCCTGAGGTACTCACTCAGCAGTTCATACTGGGGGGCCCCTTTCTGATGTACTATGGATGTTCCTTGTTTCATCCTGGATAGTGGCCCTGACATTCACTAATCCTCAGCCCGCATCTTCTCGCTTATCTTACAGTCTCAGGCTGCTGGAGTTTGGGTGGAACCCTCTGTGCATTGTCAGGAGTTTCCTTGCCCTGATATCTGTGGCCTTTATCTCTTCCTTTGGCCAGTTTATTATTCCAGCTGGGTATCTGATGACTGGTAGGGCATACGTGTTTATTGCTTGGATCTTATTCTTCCCATTGAGCTGGCTCCTCAAGACGTGTCTCACTCTCTGGAGGTATTCGGCTGTAGCTGACCTCCTCATAGTTTCCATTTGCCTGTAGAATACCCAGGTATTTGTAACTGTCCTGTGTGTGTGTGTGTGTGTGTGTGTGTGTGTGTTTTTCAGAAACTGTCAATTGTGTTGATAAAAGTGCTCAACAAATGAGGAGCGGACTATCAATATAGATGTAGGAAAAAAAAAGCCTGTATCATGCTGTAAGCAATCAGCTGTCTAGCTGATTGCTTATGGCATGAAACAGCCTTGTTTGTATTGTCTCATAAAGAATTTACTTGACTCACTGGATTTTATAGATGGATACATCCTAGAATGCACTGGGACACATCATCAGTGATGTTTCCTGAGGTCCTCGGGTGTTTCGGGTCTTTCAACATCATACACCCTTTCTCAGGCGACCCAGCCAGGGTTGATCAGGCCCTGGCTTCTGTCCCAGAGCAGCATTGGCCCACAGATCACTCCTTCTGATCCAAAGCCATCTGGAGGCCCTCTCTGCAGCCTCCATGGAAGACTTGATGGCTTTCCTTTTAGCAGCTCCAGTGATGCCAAGTAGGGTGTAGAGCTTGCATAGTGAGCAACCCAGCAAAGCCTCTACACCCCACTTCAATGGGCTCACAATGCACCTTCCAGCCTCTCCTTCAGCACTTATCCACCAACTCCTGGTACTTGAATCACTTCTGCTCATTTGCCTCCTCTATCCGGTCCTCCCAGGGAACCATCAGCTCTATAAGGAGCACCTGTGTGGTGCTTGTGTGGCTGCTCCTGTTATGGGTCGCCACAGTGGTTCATCCATTTCCATATCTTCCTGACTTCTGCAAACCTCCGTTAGTCCAACCACACACATGTCCTCCCTCACCACATCCATAAACCTCCTCTTTGGCTTCCTCTTCTCCTCTTCCCTGGCAGCTCCATATTCACCATCCTTCTCCCAATATACCCAGCATCTCTCCTCCACACATGTCCAAACTATCTCAATCTTGCCTCTCTTGCTTTGTCTCCAAACCGTCCAACCTGGTGAAAAAGGTGAAAAACTTCCAATTTTGATTTTCACCATTTAGGTTCCAGTCTCCTGCAGGTCCGCTTAAGAGCACGTGTCTCATCATTAAACCAGGGTGTAGGCCTCTTTAGTCGTCTAGCTCTGGTAGTGAGAGGTGCAACTGAATCGAGGAGACTGGAGAGGGCCAAATTTAAGTCACTAGTGAAATTTTCAGCAGAGTCATTTACCACAGTGAAAGGAGCCAAGACTTCAGGCAGCTGCTGGCCAAATGCAGCTACAGAGGAGGGACCAATGTGGTGAGTGGCAATTACATCTGTGCTGACGTTAACTGGACAGGCCGATAAAGCTTCAAATTTGAAGAGAAAATGATCTGACACAGCAGATGTGGTTGGTAAGACATCCAGATCAGAAACAGCTATTCCTTTAGATAAAACCAAACCAAGGGTGTTACCACTGCAATGAGTCGACACTTGAACAAACTGAGTAAACCCAAAAGTATCAACTAGTGCCAGAAAGGCTTTACTTAGAGGATCAGCAGCCTTATTCAGACGAATATTGAAATCACCTAGAATTAGAATCTCATCAGAGTGAGTAACAAGGCCTGAGACAAAGTCTCCAAATTCTTCAAGAAATAATGAGTAACAGCCAGGAGGCCGATAGAGTATCACAATCTGGACTGAGCCGAGTCTATTCATGGCTGAGGGAGATGGACCAAGAATAAGAGACTCAAAAGACTGGAATTTAGATTCGAGTCTAGAAGTTAGATAGAAAATAGATTTATATATTAAGGCGACACCCCCACCTTGTTTATTTTCCCGAGCTACATGGGCATAAGTATAGCTGGGTGGGGAAGCTTCATTTAAGAGAAGGAAAATATTTGGTTTCAGCCATGTTTCACATAACCCAATCATATCAAAACTATGTTCAAGAATCAGATCATTTCTTAGTAAGGCTTTGGTAGACAGTGATCTGATATTTATGAAACCAAGTTTAAGCATCTTGTGGAAGTGATCAGTAGTAGGCAGAGCTTTAGAGCTACCAATAGGGGAAAGTTTAATTGGAATTAGACACCTTGTTGAGAGTTTTGGCCACCAACGCTTTGGACGATATGTGGTCACATTCTTGATAACATTAGCTGTTTGGTTGTGTATATTATTAGGTACTTTGTTGCACATTTCACCACTACCAGTGGTAGGAATAATTATTAGATTATTGTGATTCACACATTTAGGAGAGGAGAGCTTGGGAGCAATACAGCAGGGTAGGGAGACAGTCTCAATGTTACAGACCAAGCTGTCAGCTATCACATACATACATGCACACATACATAAACACATATAAACACACACACGTACATACATAGTACACATACATACATACATACATACATACATACTGTAGCGAATTCGGGGGGCAGTCCGAGATACCGTCGCCACAGCCAGGACGCGAACCCGTATCTCCTGCGCCACAAGCGACAACATTAACCAGTCGACTAAAGGGTCCGACCCGTTAGTCAAGGACCACCGTGTCTACTTATCCATGCACGTTACACTACATACATACATACATAAACACACACATACATAAACACACTCAAACACACACATACATAAACACATATAAACACACACACGTACATACATACACATACATACATACATACAACACACATACATAAACACACACATATACATAAACACATACAAACACACACACGTACATATACATACATACATACATACATACAACACACACATACATAAACACACTCAAACACACACATACATAAACACATATAAACACACACACGTACATACATACACATACATACATACATACAACACACACATACATAAACACACACATACACATATACATAAACACATACAAACACACACACGTACATATACATACATACATACATACAACACACACATACATAAACACACTTTAACACACACATACATACACATATACATACATAAACACATACGTATGTACATACGTACGTACGTACATACATACACACACATACATACGTAACACAAAACATACATACATACACACATACACGCATACGTACATACATACATACATACATACATACATACATACATACACACACACAAACACACACACATACACATGCAAACACACACACATACATACATACATGCGTACATGCATACATACATACACACACACAAATACATACATAAACACACATAACAAACAAACACATACACACACACACACACACACACACATACATACATACATACATACATACATACATACATACATACATACATACATACATACATACATACATCAGTGGGTTTCAGTGGCATGTATAACTGAGTGTCACCAGAATAAAAATGGTAAAACACATCGTGATTTTGAATGACCTGGCCAAGGGGCAGCATATATATAGAAAAGAGAAGCGGGCCAAGAACTGAGCCTTGAGGGACATCACAACTCAACTGTGCCACCGAGGAGGTAGAGTTACCCAGAACAACCGAAAAAGTTCTGTTGGTGAGGTCAGAGCGTAATAAGTTAAGAGCCGAGCCCTTGATGCCAACCCAAGGCTCTAAGCGATGTAGGAGGATGTTGTGATCAACCGTGTCAAAGGCAGCACTTAAGTTTAAAAGAACTAAAATTGAGATGTCACCTCTGTCTACAGTCAGCAGTAGGTCATTAGTGACCTTAACTAGAGCTGTCTTGGTACTATGAAGTGCTCTAAAACCAGACTGGAAACTTATTAAAAACAGTATTAGTGTTCATAAAAGAAATCAGCTGAGGAGTAATTACTCTCTCCAGAACCTTAGATAAAAAAAGAAAATCTGGAGATTGAGAAAGAGGGTCTAAATTAGGTTTCTCCAGCAATGGATGAATGATGGCATGCTTAAAACTGTCTGGAAAAGAACCAGAGGCCAGAGAATTGTTAAGAATTTGCAGAATAACGGGGCTCATGGTAAAAAATACCTCCTTGAGCAGCTTGGTGGGAATGATGTCTAGGATGCAGGAGGAGGAGCTCATATTGGAGACTGTAGTCTCCAACACTGACATTGTAATGGGTTGAAACTGGGTGAAAGAGGTAGAATTAACATGGGGAATGGAACAAAAAGAGCCTGGCTGGATTTGGGACCTGATATTCGCCATCTCGTTTACAAAATGAGTGAGACATTTTTCAGACAACTCAACATCAGCTTCAAAAAGAGAAGTGGAGGACCATTAATGACAGAATCAATTACCCTGAAGAGAACGTTAGGATTGTGGTTATTTCTCAATATTAGTTCAGAGAAGTACGCTGATCTCGCATTTTTAACTGCCCTCTGGTAAATTAACATTTGGTTTTTAAGGGTGTTATGTGTTAATTCGGACTTGTTGGCCTTCCATTGTCGTTCTGCTTTTCTACAAAGTCTTCTAAGGGCACGGTGTGATCATTCAGCCAGGGGAGGTGATTTAATTTTTGTTTCCTGTTTTAAATCTAGCGAGAAGTGAACTAAGCACAGAAAACAGCTAAATCAGAACAAGTGAAGAGGTTAGGGCAGAATATAGAGAAGAGATACGAAGCCGCCTCTCACGAAGGTGGAAGCTGGAAACAGCTGGGAGAGATGTCCATGGATACACACATTCACACACACACACACACACACTGATGGTGGAGGCTGCCAAGGTGCCAACCTGCTGATCATGAGCAGTTAGGGGTTCAGTGTCTTGCTCAAGGACACTTCAACATGCTCTCAGAGGAGCTGGGGATCAAACCAGGAACCTTCACATTACTAGACAACCCACTCTGCCTCCTGAGCCATGCCACCCCACATATAATAAACAGTCAAGTCCAACATCTCTTCATCAGACTGGGATCGTGCGGCTCTGTCCAAATGCATCTTTCATTTCCAGTGAACACAACACAGCTGTGGGTGTTCCTCCTCGCAGCCCATTAAAACAGACATGAAGAATAGAACCAACTTCAGTCTTCAAGGTGTATTCTACTGTCCAGTCTCAACTTCTGTTCCATTCAGTCCAACTTCCTCTCGTTCTTTTGTATTCAGCTCAAAGAACATTGGAGAACATGAATGAGGTGGACATTCTGGCTCCAGCGAGATCTTCACAGATTTAATATCCATGATTCCAAAATCATTAGATCAAAGTCACCTGTATTTCACCTTGTTGAGCAGTTTTCTCTTCTGCTGTTCTCTGATTTGTCTGAATAGGTTAATTTCACTCACCCAGGCTGGAAACATGAAATACAAACAGCCAACCAGCCTTGTCGCTGTGCAGCTCAAGATATTTCACTGTTCACCTGCATTTGAATATTTTCTGATTTGTCTTGCTGCTTTAATCATGGACAGTTTTTCACAGCTGTCTTCATGCAGACTGAAACACAGACCAGAACAAAGCCCTGCAGCTTCTACTGAGAACCACTGCGATGGAGACCAGAACAAAGCCCTGCAGCTTCTACTGAGAACCACCGAGACGCAGATGGACAACGTAAGGTTTCTGTCAACTTCAGTGAGAAAATATTATTAAATCTCACAGACCAACACTTCCAATGACAAGCTAAACCTTGGTCAAATCGCGTGTGTGTGTGTGTGTGTGTGTGTGTGTGTGTGTGTGTGTGTGTCCACATACAATGGACTGTGTGTAGTAGGTTGCTCCCAGTATGGATGCAGCTGGATGTCATGTGATGTAACCTGTGACCCCCGTGACCTTTTATCCTGGGACTTTCTGTTTGACTACCAGGCTGCCCTGCAGACACAGCATGCTGAGAGAGAGACAGACAGACAGAGAGAGACAGAGACAGAGAGAGGGAGAGGGAGGTGGGCGTCCTACCTTGACACTAATTAGAATGAATTTGACATCTGGAGAGGAGTCCTGACATCTGTCCATCTGCCTCTGGGGGAGGAAGAAAGCAAGAATTTGAAACGGCAGTTAAAAAACGTGATACTGAAATTTCAGACTTGTGTTTGCAGTTTATCATCTGTTCTTGTCCTTGGCCAAACCACCCCATGGGGGCAGCAGTGAGCAGCATGACTCCAAATCTAAAAACTGCCTCAAACATTGAACGTTGTATCCAGACGAACTGATTCAGCCTCGTTTGTGAGACAGCACACTAATCTGTGCACCTCTCTTGTTCTAACCAGGCTTCCCCCCTTCATGGTCATCTCTGCGGTGTGACTCAAGACAAGAGAAGAAGAAACAGGGGGAGGGAAGGGTTTCACACTGACTCTTCATCATGGTTAACATGCCGCTGGCTGTAAAGCTACAGTCCTGAATATCCTGCTTTCCCTTCAGCTGTGTGTCTCCTGTGGAGATCCACAACCTGACCTCCGCCAGGAGCACTGTGAACATGATGATGTCATTTCCTGCAATTTAACAGTCAAATTCAAAGATCTGGCTAAAACTGCACGATATCGTGTGTAATCTCCTACACTGTACTCAGGGGAGCATGGTATATTTATTTTATAATGTTCAAGTCCCTTATTTTTCTATTGTCGTTTTTGAAAGTTGCATTCTTACTCACCGACTCAGTGTTTGTAAGTCAGTATTGTTCTCTACTTGTTGTCTTTACCTTTTCTTCACCCCCCTCAGCTGTTCTGTCTTCTGTTATTCTCAACACCTATTTTTATTATTTTATTATTTCTACAACATACAACACACAGCTTGTCACAGGAAGACAACACTACTATATATATATATATATATATATATATACAAAAACAAGTACTGTCTGGCTTGGTCGGGCGTCCCTACAGACACAGTATGTGTCCTGGTCGCTGCACTAGCACCTCCTCTGGTCGGTCGGGGCGCCTGTTCGGGGGGGGGGGGACTGGGAGGAATAGCATGCTCCTCCCACACGCTAGGTCCCCCTGGTGAAACTCCTCACTGTCAGGTGAAGAGAAGCAGCTGGTGACTCCACATGTATGGGAGGAGGCATGTGGTAGTCTGCAGCCCTTCCCGGATCAGCAGAAGGGGTGGAGCAGAGACTGGGACGGCTCGGAAGAGTGGGGTAATTGGCCAAGTACAATTCACCCTTCGCTAAGCCACGCCCCGAAACGCAGACTGGCCAGTCACAGCGCGGCATGGGACAGGCTCCGGCAGAGGTCCGACACTTCCATGGCGGCGCTCCGTTGACTCCGATGCAAAAGTTCCAGACTGTCTTCATGACCGAGCTGGTTTTGTGGACTTTTAGCTAGTTATGGTTAAACGTTGTGCCGGGGGCACTTGTAACAGCGACAGTCGTTACCCGGAGAGGTTGGAAGGAGACGTACATTTTTTTTTCCCTTTCCAAAACCAAAATCAAACCCTGAAAAGTGTAGGCTGTGGATAAAGCTATGTGGACATCCTCAAATCCAGATGAACCCCTCAAAGATCAACAAGCATAGCTTTGTCTGCTCCAAGGTAAGTAATTACTTTTATTAACTGTAAAATAATGTTTACGCTTGACGGACTTAGCAACAATAACTAAGGGGGGCGGGCCTTAGCAAAGGGTGAATTGGGGAGAAAAATAATAAAATAAAATAAAAAACAATAAAATAAAAATAGCAATTAAAAAACAAGTAATGTAAACTACATCTTTCAAAACATCCATCCATTATCCAAGCCGCCTATCCTGCTCTCAGGGTAGCAGGGATGCTGGAGCCTATCCCAGCAGTCATTGGGCGGCAGGCTAGGGACAATTTAGTATGGCTGATTCACCTGACCTACATCTATACAGGGAGTGCTGGAGAGAGGTGAAGAAGAGAGTGCAGGCAGGGTGGAGTGGGTGGAGAAGAGTGTCAGGAGTGATGTGTGACAGAAGGGTACCAGCAAGAGTTAAAGGGAAGGTTTACCAGATGGTAGTGAGACCAGCTATGTTGTATGGTGTGGAGACAGTGGCACTGATGGAAAGACAGGAGGAGGAGCTGGAGGTGGCAGAGGTGAAGATGATAAGATTTTCATTGGAAGTGATGAAGAAGGACAGGATTAGGAACGAGTATATTAGAGGGACAGCTCAGGTCGGACGGTGTGGAGACAAAGCAAGAGAGACAAGATTGAGATGGTTTGGACATGTGTGGAGGAGAGATGCTGGGTATACTGGGAGAAGGATGCTGAATATGGAGCTGCCAGGGAAGAGGAGAAGAGGAAGGCCAAAGAGGAGGTTTATGGATGTGGTGAGGGAGGACATGCAGGTGGCTGGTGTGACAGAGAAAGATGCAGAGGACAGGAAGAGACGGAAACAGATGATCCGCTGTGGCGCCGCCTAACGGGAGCAGCCGAAAGTAGTTGTAGATTAACCTGACCTATATCTCTTTGGACTGTGGGAGGAAACCGGAGCACCCGGAGGAAACCCACGCAGACACGGGGAGAACATGCAAACTCTCCACACAGAGGATGACCCGGGATGACCCTCAAGGTTGGACTACCCCGGGGTTCGAACCCAGGACCTTCTTGCTGAGATGACCGCGCTAACCACTGCGCCACCCCTAATTTCATATGACAGTTATTTGTAAAACATGCACTTGCAAAGGAAAAACTTGAGTCACCCACGACCACCAGAGCCAAAGGTTTTATGACCAACTAGTTTCTTCCGAATTGCAGCCATCTTTTTTGTCTGTGCCGTCCTTGCCTTCCTCCTCTTTTGCTGTCCGACCCTCAGGCAACAGCGCCAACCACTGGGCCACCGTGCCGTCAAAATATTTTGGTTTTATGTTCATATATCTTGTGTTTTTGTTTTTATATTTATATGTTTTCTTTTTACATACATCTTTTTTGTAACGGAGCCTCCGAGCCAAAGTATTTCACACGACTGTACTAGTACAACCGGAGTGACAACAAATATGTTGGATCACTTCTAGCGAGCAGGCATCCGACACCATGGAGTCACTACTTTGGAGGCTGAGGTGCAACGTTGGCCGGTAAATTATGAAAAGTACCCACATCCAAGAGTCAATGAACTGTTTATAGTCATGTCAGTCCACGATTACAGGTCCAGTTTAACCACAGGCTTTCTGCTCCACTCTGACCTGCACAGCGGAACGGGACGCTGAACCTCCTTAGGTGTGTCCATTACGACCATGTCATCACCACACAGAACCTCTGTGACATCACTAACATGTCCTTTGTCATTTTGTTCCATTGCTCTTATCTCATCATCACTTGGTCTGCTCTCCATTATCAAGTCATCCTCTCTGTCCACCTGCGGTTGGAATGACTGTGGATTCGAATAACACTGTATGACCTGGGAGCGACCTGTTGCTGAACGATGTCTCTTTTAGCCGATGACCTACGCACTTCTGTGCGAGTGTAACGGGTAAACTGTGACCCGCTCTCTCTAGCTAGCAGACGGTGAACTGGTAGAATAACACATGTATTTATAAACTTAACCCAGCAGTTTAAAAAACGAAAAAGAAACCTTTACTGTGTCTCTAAACACCTTGATACAGTAGAAACTCACATCAACAAACGCAGTCTTTTCTCATACCGGTGGAGTTTCTTCAAAGTGTCCCAGAACGATAAAACAACCTTATTCCTATTTCCAGTATGACAATTCTTCCTGTCTGTTTTATTCTTTCCAGTATGACATTCCTTCCTAAAATGCTTTACTCTGCTATTGGGAAAAAGGTGAAGGCAGCTTAAAGTGATACTGACATAAAAATCTGAAAGTTCCTATTGACAGGCTGTGTTCCTATTGATAGGCTGTGTTTCTATTGATAGGCTGTGTTCCTATTGATAGGCTGTGTTCCTATTGATAGGCTATGTTCCTATTGATAGGCTATGTTCCTATTGATAGGCTGTGTTCCTATTGATAGGCTATGTTCCTATTGATAGGCTATGTTCCTATTGATAGGCTATGTTCCTATTGATAGGCTGTGTTCCTATTGATAGGCTATGTTCCTATTGATAGGCTGTGTTCCTATTGATAGGCTGTGTTCAGAGTTGGAATGTGACCACGGAGAAATTCAGTGGCCAAAACAGCGCGTCTGTGGCCACTCGAGCAAGATCTGTGATTGACTGTAGATGGTGTCCAATGACAAACTGTGCCGGTGGATACGTAGACACCAGTCAATTTGCATATAAGGGTGTGTCCGTAGCGAGATGCTATAAAACCATGGAGAAGCTGTTCTTTCACCCCCTCCTGCTAGCTGCTTGGCTCCAGTTTGCACTATTTTGCTGAGACTTTACTATCGATCTTGCTACAACGTATTGCTACCTATCTATATATCTATCTGTCCATCTATCTATCTGTCCATCCATCTATCTATATATCTATGTGTCCATCTATCTATCTAACAGTTGTTTGTATCACCGAATCCTCCTCCTCGAAACTGTAATCCTCTCAGAGGATCTCCCTTTCGCTATCCGACATTTTATGTAAATAACAAGTGACGAGTGGTATCGAGCCCCGCCCACCCATGAAGACAGTAGCCAGTAGCTTTGAATTCTTAAAACCGCACCTATTTTCGGTTATGATTCAAACTCGCAATGTTAAAAAATGTGTTCAGAAAGGGCATGCCAGTCTCTCTTTAATTAAGGTTGCTCTTCCGGAATGTAACCCTAATGCCTGATTACCCCTCAAAACCGGAATTTTACCTCAAAACCGGACTGCAACCTCCCTCAATCTGCTGTTCCAGCAATAAAAGCAACATTTCACGGCAGTACACGTCACCATGGTACTGCAGTCATCACACTCCGCTGCATACTTCATAAAAGTCCATCTAAACCGTCCCAGTGTCCGTCCCGCTGCATGAAGAACGACGGCGCAGCGCCGAAAACCTTGTTCCAAAGACCAGTTCCCCCTAAGCCCTGTGCTAAAGCCAAGCGGCAGGGAACACTCACAGGAGGGGGGTGGGAGGAAAGGGAGGGAGAGACATCCAGACTTGCCGAACAGGTTCGCTGATGACGCCGCTCCTACTGCAGCACGGTCCGTTCACCTCACACACGGCAGCCGTCGTCCATTTCCCGGTGTCTCCACAGCCTACCCGGACTCGCACAACTCCGTTTGGCAGCCACTAACTTTTTGGCTACGTTATCACAAGCAAACATCAACTTCTCATCCACACTTCCACCGTCTTCCTCAGTCAGCCGCCATGTTCTTCTTCTCCCCGTAGTCACACAAGTCCCGCCCTCTGCCACCGTTCCTCTCCTTCCAATAGGCCCACAGTTCCTGACAGTCACTGATCGGCCGATGAAGTGCCCACCCATCACCAGAGGCAATTCAGCCTTCTACAAGCCAGTCAGTCCCTCGTGGCTCGCCACACGAACTACACCCTTCTCCTGTTGAGGCACAAGAGCATGGCTGTGTGGCCATGACACGTCTTCTGTCTCTGCTGTAGTCTCCTGGCTTTGTCTGCCCACACCTCATGTCTGTGTTAAGGCATGAGTGAGCCATGACTGTGCGACTGCGCTAACCAACTAAAGGGTCCGACCCGTTAGCCAAGGGCTAGCGAGTCTACACATCCGTGGTCTTTACCCTACCCCCTTCCTTCGGGAAGCAGCGTACCAGCTCCCTCGCGCCTCTGGGCGCACGCGCATCCCACTTCTGGCACCAATGTAGTGAATTAGATCAATTGAAAGGTCAGGACCACGTGATCTCAGTTGGAACAGTCAGGTTTATTGCTCTTTTGTTTACAGTCATGACCCGCATTAGCTGCTTGCCGACCCCCCCCCCCACTTCAGCCAAACACCCGCCTAAAAAAATCTTAAAAAGTCCAGCCTAGTGGTACCTTTGTTCCCATATCAGAAAGCTGTTATGCTAAATTATATAACCACTATAGAATGACTATTGGTCATTCTATAGTGAATAGGCAATTGGTCAGTTGTCAAGCGGAAAAGCACCTGGCTCAGACTCCATCCCAGCTGAAATTTATAAAGAAGGAGGGCCTGTGATTGCTAAGAAACTTCAGCAGTTGTTTCATCTCATATGGCAAACTGAATCAGTACTTCAGGACTTTAAAGATTCCTCAATTATCCACCTCTATAAGCGCAAGGGAAATCACCAATCATGCGATAACCACCGTGGAATTTCCCTGCTGTCCATTGCAGGCAAGCTGCTTGCAAGAGTTTTATTAAATCGCCTCAGCGCACACCTCGAGAGAGGACTTCTACCTGAGAGTCCATGTGGATTCTGGAAAGAACGCGGGACCATAGACATGTTGTTTGCTGCCTGCCAGCTTCAAGAAAAATGCCAGGAACAAAGTGTTGACCTGTACTCCACTTTTGTCGATCTGACCAAGGCCTTTGATACTATCTGCAGAGACAGCCTTTGGAGAATCATGGCAAAATACGGATGTCCAAAAAAGTTCATCATCATCGTACAACAGCTGCACAATGGCATGCTAGCCAGAGTCCAAGACAACGGAGTTACATCAGAGCCGTTCCCTGTCTCTAACAGAGTAAAGCAAGGCTGTGTCCTTGCCCCAACCCTGTTCAGGCTTATGTTCTCAGCCATGCTGTCAGATGCCTTCAGAGAGGGGGATGCTGGCATTGTTGTCAATTACCGTTTTGATGGCTCCCTCTTCAACCTTCAGCGGCTTAAAGCAAAAACCTAAGTTAAAACAGCAACCATCAACGATCTTCTGTTTGCTGATGACTGCGCCCTCAACGCTACAGCCAAAGCCAACATGCAACAAAGCATCAATAAGTTCTCAGAGGCTTGCAACAAGTTCGGCCTCACCATCAACATAAAAAAGACTGAAGTACTTCATCAGCCAGCTCCAGGCAAGCCAAACAATGTACCCAACATCACCATCAATGGGCATCGATTAAATGCAGCTGACAAATTCACTTACCTGGGCAGCTCTCTCTCCAGATATGTCACCACTGATGATGACATGACCGCTCGACTTGCTAAAGGCAGACTCCACAAGAATGTGTGGAACAGGACAGGCATCACCCAGGAGACAAAAATTAAAGTGTATCGAGCCATAGTTCTCACCACACTGCTTTACAGCCGTGAAACATGGTCAGTTTACAAACACCATGCAAAGACACTAAACCACTTTCACACCACATGCCTCAGAAAACTTCTTGGTGTAAAGTGGGATGACAAGATCCCTGACACAGAGGTCCTCACTCGCTCAAGACTGCCGAGTATACACACCATCCTCATGCAATCACAGCTTCATTGGCTGGGCCATGTAGTTCGCATGCCAGACCACCAGCTCCCAAAGAAACTGTTATATGGTGAACTCAAGCAAGGCAAACGCTCCTATGGGGGCCAAAACAAGCGTTTCAAAGACACCTTGAAGGTTTTGTTTAAGACCTTCACCTTCAACTACGACACATGGGAGCAGAAAGCTCTGAACAGAGGAGAGTGGTGTGTAGCTGTCCGAAATGGTGCAAACACATGTGAGGCCGCCAGGATTGCTGCAGCAGAGAGCCGCAGGCAGGCCTGGAAAAACCATGCCAGCAACCCTCCCGCTACTCCCACTATCCCATACCCACACTGCCAGAGAACATCCAGGGTGCAGATTGGACTAACCAGCCATCTTCGCACCTACAGAATTCGGCCCCTACAGGATGACTAGATGGTCCTCGTCACTGCGACGAACGAACAACACTATAGAATGACTAACATTATACATGTCATATAGTAACGTGCACGGGCAAGTAGAGCCGTAACGGCTCGGACCCTTTAGTCGGCTGGTTAACATTATCGCCCGCGGTGTGAGAGATCCGAGTTCGCGTCCCGATTGTGATGGTCCGGCCAAGCTGCCTCCCGAATTCGCTGCAGTATTATCCATTCACCTTGTTTTTTTTAAATAACTAATTGCAGAACATTGTTATCCTGAAATTAACCTAGCTGACGGCACGAGGCTACACAACGCGTGTACACAACGTACAATAACATGTAGGGAGAGGGGAGATCCCGAACCTGAAAGTCCACAAGTCTCAAAAGTCTACTTTTTCAAATGAACGTCAGATGAACAGCCATGAAGGATTTCAACTTGAGTCGCCCCTACATACCACACACAAAGACAAATATGGCGCGTACACCGAAGGTGCCAGAGCCGCTATCATCACTGACCTCAGAGGAAAAATACACCGACAGCAGAGCCTTTTACCAAAGCCACGTCTACACGGAAGCCCTCTCCTCCAAGGCGTCTTGTGCGGTTTCCCTTGAGCTTGCTGATGCAAAGGGGTCAGATGGTGGCACACTGACGCTGCCTGCAGTACAGATGGCTGAAGCTTTTGGAGATAACATGGCTGAGAACTCTGAAACGGTCTGTCCCGTCGCACAGTGACGCGAAGAAGTTTTTACATTCAAAATCACGTGGCAGGAAAGCTAAAACAAGTCCTGACTGCAAGTCCTTCTCCTGAGCGTTGGATGAGGTTACAGATGCGATGGATGTTAGCCAGCCTCTCATTTACACAAGAGCCACTGACAGTTCATTTGAAGTGCAGGAGGAGTTATTGAAATTGGTGTGTTTGCATGACACTACCGAGGGCAAGGATATTTTCAACACCTTTAAAAGTGTTGTAAGTGAGCACGGGGGCTTTGACAAGCGTGCAGCTGTTGGTACCGATGGCGCAACATCGATGCGAGGAAGACGCACCTGATTCACCGGGCTCCCCCTACAGAGCGGCATTGACTGTCCGATATTGCACTGCATCATACATCAGGTGGGTAACGTCATTGCTAGCTAACGATTAATATATATGGTTATGAACACGGGTTTTCCTTGTGAGAATTTTTATCATAGGCTAAATGCTATTTCATTTTGATCTTACAGGAGGCGCTCTGTTTCAAGATAATGAACTTCAGCCATGTCATGGATTTGTTTACCAAGTTTACCAGTCTCATTCGGGGGGGGGGGGACAGGCCTCTCAATGACAGGAAGTTTGTAGCTTTTTTGGCTGAAGTGTGTGCCGCTCATGGGGATTTACAGGTGCACACAGAAATCAGATGGATGAGCTGCAGGAAGTGCTTGGAGAGGGGTTTTGTGCTTTGCACGGAAATCCCAGCGTTCTAAGAGGGCAGCATTCGATGTGATACAGGTGCTTACTGCAGTAAACTCAGGGATACAGCGTTTCTCTGCCACATGGCCTTCCTTGTGGATATTACCTCACATCTTAATCACCTTAATATGCAGTTGCAGGGAAGAGGCCAAACTGTGTCAGATCTCTATGCACACATTCACATTCACAGTCACATCCACATCCACATTCACATCCACAGTTACATCCACATTCAGTCACATCCACATTCACACCCACATTCAGTCACATCCACCGTCACATTCACATCCACATTCAGTCACGTTCACAGTCACATCCACATTCACAGTCACAGTCACATCCACAGTCGCATTCAGTCACATTCACATTCACAGTCACATTCAGACAACCTTATTTATCCCAGAAGGGCAATTCAGTTCCACAATCTACCCAGACCATTCACACATTCACAGACAAGTGGCAACCAGCAGTATGTCAGAGACAACATACAGATCGGTACATGGGCAAGAGATGCACACCGGCGCCCTCGTGTGGCCATGCATGCAGACTCACACGAGGACCAGGCGAAGGATAAAAATTCACATAAGCGAAAAGAATAGAATAAATAAATAAATGAAGCATTCATAGATGCATTGCACGTTTCATTCCAACACAACACTCAGTGAACGTACAGACCCACAAGCCATGTGGAAAACACACAAGGTATAAACCAACTATTGTGGTTTAAAACAAAATAAAGTATTTATTTAAAATGACTACTCTCAGCATTTAATAGCCTGACAGCAGAAGGAATGAAGGACCTAGAACAGCGATTTATTTTCCTAGGGGGCGCTTTATAGCGCCGGCTTGAGGGCATTACAGTGAATTAACTGGACAGGACGTGGTCAGATTGGCTAATGATTCCTTTTGCTTTCAGGGCCACGCGTTTGTCCCAGAGGGAGCACAAGTGTCTCTGCTGGACTCCGGTCATCTTGGAGCAGACCTTCACCATGCTGTTTAGGCTGTTCCTGTCCTTCACAGACAGCCTGTTAAACCAGCAAACAGAGGAACAAGTTAAAAGACTTTCAATACATGACTGGCAGAAAATACATGAGCTGGTGTTACACACATTACAGGAGTTCAGCTTCCACACTAATTGAATTCTTTGTTGTCCACACTTGACAATTGAATCTGTGTTCACATCGAACATGAGTTGGGAGTCGAACACAATTTCCAAGTACTTATAAATGTCAACAATTAGAACATCCTCGCCATGTCTCGTGCTAGCTTTGGGTTTATCACTTCCTCCTAAAGTCAGTGATAAGTTCCTTAGTTTTTGACATGTTAAGGTCAAGGAAGTTATCATCGCACCAATCAACAGGCCGGTAGGGCACAACCATTACCTGACCCCGAGCCCTGCAGAACAGACAAACGTGGGGTATCGTCAGAGAACGTCACCAGGTAGCTACCCTCTTTAGAAGCCCTGCAGCTGTCTGTTCACACAATACAAAGCAGGGGGTATTGCCAGAGAATTTCATCAGAACTTCACATGAAAACATAAGCATAAATTGGCCTTGTTCAAAGAAGGCTTTTCATCCGACCATCCAAATGTGGCACACTTTGTCCCGCCTGTGAAGACATGCGCAAAGAATGTGAGAAAACATGTCTCAAGTACAGAGCAGTCACAGAAACACTGCAGCAGCTGTTCAAGGAACACTTTCAAGATTCCCAGGCCATGAATTATGTTATTCACTGACCCCCCTCTCTGCTGCTGTCAGTGAACAACCCCCAGAGTTGCAGCTGAACTTTGAGGACTACAGTCAGACCCCTTCTTTCAAGCAAAGCACAATGAGAGAGGAATTTAATTTTGGAGACTACTACCAAGTCCCGCTTTCAACTCCTCAGGGATTTTGCACTCTCAATGGCGTCTCAACAATGAAGCACATCAAATCAAAAGAGAACCAGGCTGACAGAGGAAACTCTGGTCCAGCTCATGCAGATTGGATGCACAAACACTGGCACTGACATTCAGTATATTGTACGCCAGCAGGAGAGGCCACAAGTACCCCATGAAGACAGAACTTTGTACTGAGCCACCTGTGGGTGAGCTTCAACGGCTTTGTCAGTGTGTGTGAATGTGTGTGTAAATGGGTGTGTGAATGGGTGTGTGAATGTGTGTGTGAATGGGTGAATGTGAGGCATACATTGTAAAAAGGCACTTTGAGTGGTCGGTAGACTAGAAAAGCAAGACTGTCCTCCATCAAAAAACGACCCCATACGTCGTTTGTACAAGCAGCTTATTACAACATGGGCCATGTTGGTGCTGACAAAGTAATTCGCCTGACAAGAGAGAGATTTTTTTGGCCGTTTATGCAGAAGGAGATTTAGGATTACATGATCAGAAGGTGTACTTGTATTAAACAGAAGCGGCCTTGTGTTCCAAACAAAGCACCCATGGGCTCCATAACGTCCAGTGCCCTGTTGGAGTTTGTCTCAGTCGATTACACCTCCACCTTGAGCAAAGCAAGGGAGGCTATGAATACATACTCGTTCTAGTTGATCACTTTACCCATTTCGCCCAAGCGTACCCCACTAAAAATACATCAGGGAAGACGGCGGCAGAGAAAATATTCCAGGATTTCGTCCCTAGGTTTGGGTACCCTGAAAAATTGCGCCACGGTCAGGGGTGGGAATTTCAGAATGCACTGTTTCAGAGACTCGAACAGTTGGCCGGCATATCTCATTCTCGAACCACTCCCTACCATCCACAGGGGAACCCTGTTGAGAGACTGAACAGAACACTGCTCCAGATGCTTCGAACCCTGCGGGAGGAGAAAAAGTCTGATCGGAAAGAGCATCTGCCTCATATTGTGCACGCATAAAATTGCACTGCCCACGAAGCTATGGGATACTCAACATTCTTTCTCTTATATGTAAGAGTCTCACGCTTGCCAATCGACTTACTCTTCGACCTAAAACCTGAACAAGAGACCCCAGACAGACAAATGGTGGCACAAAAATGGGCAAGCAGGATGCAGGAGGCGTACAAAATTACCTCAGAAAATAGTAAAACATCCTCAGCAAAGGGAAAAAGGCAATATGACAAGGGTGTGAAAGGTGCCACGCTCCAACCAGGTGACAGAGTGCTTGTGCAGAACCTCTCCGTAAGAGACAGTCCTAGCAAACTCTGTGCATACTGGGAGGAGAGGGTCCACCGTGTGACCGAGAGAGTCGCTGAAGGGCCTGTGTACAAAGTACAAGCTGAGAGTGGTCTGGGTGCTCCATCGAAATCTCTTGCTGCCAGTGAATGCCTTACCTTTACTAGAAGAGACTGGAACTGGATCTGTAAAAAGGGAACAAACGAAACGGAGAACTAACAACAATGGGATGTCAGAGCAGGACTCTTACGAGACGGACAAAGAAGAGGATTCATACAGCCCCGTCTCATACCAGTGTATAGGATGACTCCTATCAGACCTCATGTTATTCACTCAGAGCCACAGTGGCCGCTGGATCCCTCCGCTCATGAGTTCCAACAGTGAGAAATGTATCAGCTGACAAAGAACCAGTTACAGGACCAAAACCACCTCACAGGCCAGAGCAGCAACAAGTACCAACAATCACACAAAGTGCAGATGATGGAGAAACATATGAGGAAGTAAATGTTGTCCTAGAGGAACACGGTGAAGTAGAAGAGGAGCCTGAACCAGAGTCACCAGGTGAATAAACTGTAAGGAGATCCTCACGTGCACCACGACCCAGGGGAATGTTCACTCATAACAGTTTAGGCCAACCTTCATATCAACTTTTGATGCTTGGAGTCAACTCTGTGTTCCAATGTGTGCCCTACCTCATGTCAAGTACTGAAATGCCAAGCCTAGTCTTCCTGGACACTAACTATGTGCCAAGGCCAGTAGTCTGGTCTTACTAGACTGAAGACTAGAACTTGATCCATAATGGACAAGACACTTAACAGATTCTTTAGGCAGCAATGACTTCTTCTGAGGTGAACTCTTTACTGTGTGATGACTTATTATTGTAGCTGTAGATGTCAGGAGACATCTTTAAAAGTAGGGGAGAGTGTAGAGGGTGGGAAAATGGCCTCTATTAAAAGTTAAATAAAAACTGACACCCCCCCTTATTTTTTTGTAAATCTAAAACATGTAAATCGCCAGCTCCTTTATAAATAGTCTTCTTTCTATACGTCAATTCATTTAAATGTTGTTATCTTCTGGTGACAGCAGGTGTCACTGTAATACCGGGTACAGTAGGGAAACACCCAACTCAAGCCGTGTTGGTTACGTCAGGAGCGGAATAAATATGGGGCTTGAGTTGATAACATACTAAACCCTTGTCTGTTCCTTACTGCTCCACAGCCATTTCAGGACTGTGCAGCAACTTTAGCTACTGGCTCAGCACCCCTAGACCTGAGGCTGGTAACACTTTCCCCACCTGACTATACTATATGCCCATGTAGCTCAGGAAAATAAACAAGGTGGGGTGTTGCCTTAATATATAAATCTATTTTCAATCTGACTTCTAGACTTGAATCTAAATTCCAGTCTTTTGAGGCTCTTATTCTTGGTCCATCTCCCTCAGCCATGAATAGACTCGGCTCAGTCCAAATTGTGATACTCTATCAGCCTCCTGGCTGTTACTCGTTATTTCTTGAAGAATTTGGAGAGTTTGTCTCAGGCCTTGTTACTCACTCTGATGAGATTCTAATTCTTGGTGATTTCAGTATTCATCTGAATAAGGCTGCTGATCCTCTAAGTAAAGCCTTTCTGGCACTAGTTGATACTTTTGGGTTCACTCAGTTTGTTCAAGAGTCGACTCATTGCAGTGGTAACACCCTTGGTTTGGTTTTATCTAAAGGGATAGCTGTTTCTGGTCTGAATGTCTTGCCAACCACATCTGCTGTGTCAGATCATTTTCTCATCAAATTTGAAGCTTTATCGGCCTGTCCAGTTAATGTCAGCACAGATGTAATTGATACTCGCCATATCGGTCCCTCCACTGTAGCTGCATTTGGCCAGCAGCTGCCTGAAGTCTTGGCTCCTTTCACTGTGGTAACTGACTCTTGAAAATTTCACTAGTGACTTAAATGTGGCCCTCTCTAGTCTCCTCCATTCAGTTGCACCTCTCACTACCAGAGCTAGGCGATTAAAGAGGCCTACACCCTGGTTTAATGATGAGACACGTGCTCTTAAGCGGACCTACAGGACACTGGAACATAAATAGCGAAAATCAAAATTAGAAGCTTTCTACGAGTGTTTATTGAAATACAAGCGTGCTTTATGTGCTGCAAAATCCAGCGTATCTCTCTGACTTATTCAATATTAATAAACATAACCCCAGATTTCTCTTTGACGCTGTATCTAAACTTACTAAAAAGCAGCCGTCTATTAGCTGCTCATCAGTCACGGCCATGAGTTTCTAGATTTTTTCTGCAATAAGCCTGATTAGATCTTAAACAGAATTAGTTCTTCAGCTCCAGCAGATCCTGCAGATCCTGTCTTACCAAATTCATATCTACACAATGAGTCACTGACAGTTCCAGTTATTACAGCTTTTGAGACTATCTCACTTGATACTTTCACTAAGTTCATGTCAGCTTCTAAACCAACTGCTTGCCTACTTGATCCCTTACCAGCAAAACTTTTTAAAGAACTCTGGCCTTTTCTGGGACCTACAATGCGAGACATCGTTAATTTATCACTTACTACTGGCATTGTTCCCAGCAGTTTTAAGACAGCTGTGGTTAAACCTCTACTTAAAAAACCGCACCTTGATCCAGGGTCTCTCAATAACTATCAACCAGTCTCTAATCTTCCATTCTTCTCTAAAGTACTAGAGAGCGTTGTGTATCAACAACTTTCGACCCATATAAAAGAAAACCATCTATATGAACCTTTTCAATCGGTTTTCAGGCCCTGTCACGCCACTGAAACTGCTCTGATCAGAGAGGTGAATGATCTTTTACTGACTATTGACTCTGATTCCACTTCTGTGCTTCACCTACTGGACCTCAGTGCAGCCTTTGACACCATTGGTCACTGTATACTATTAGACAGATTAAATTGTAATTTTGGTGTCTCTGGCTTAGCTCTCTCTTGGCTTAAGTCCTGCTTATCTGGGAGAACAAATTGTCTCTGCTATAGTAATATTATGTCAAAATTCTCTGACGTTAAATATGGTGTACCTCAGGGCTCAATTCTTGGCCCTCTACTTTTCTCTCTTTACATTACACCTCTTGGCCAAATTATACGCAGTTATGGAATACATTTCCATTGCTATGCTGATGATACTCAGCTGTATGTGCCTATAAGGGCTGATGATCATAGTCAAATGACTAACTTAGAGGCCTGCTTGCCTACTGTGGAAAACTGGATGTCACTTAACTTTCTGCTTTTAAATTCAGATAAAACCGAGATGCTGGTCATTGGCCCTGCTAGACACAGACACCAATTTGACCAAGTAACGATAACAATCGACACTTCTGTGGTTTCACAAAGTGTGGCAGCCAAAAATCTTGGCGTTACGTTTGATCCCAGCCTTTCCTTTGATAAGCACATTAAATAAATCACCAAGACTGCCTTTTTCACTCACGTAACATAGCTAAAATTCGGTCTTTTGTCTCCATGGCTGACGCAGAGACTCTAATACATGCATTTGTTTCATCCAGACTTGATTACTGTAATGTTCTGTTCTCAGGTCTGCCACATTCTAGTACTAAAAGTCTTCAGATGGTTCAGAATGCTGCTGCTAGAATCCTAAATAAATCTAGGAAATTTGACCATATTACACCAATTCTTGCCTCCCTTCATTGGCTTCCTATCCATGTTAGGTCAGAACACAAGGTGCTTCTGCTGATTTATAAAATCCTAAATGGGCTTGCTCCATCCTACCTGTCTGATCTCCTTAAACATGCCATCTCGAGCGGTTTGCTCTCAAAATACAGGGCTCCTGTGTGACCCAAAGTTAAAAAGAAGTCAGCTGGTGGCAGCAGGGCCTTTTCCTATCAGGCTCCGTTCTTGTGGAATAACCTGCCTGCTGCCATCAGACCATCAGAGTGTGTTGAGTCCTTTAAATCCAAACTTAAAACTAATCTTTTTGCCTTAGCTTACAATTAGTTGGCTTTAAGTTTAGTGCTTCACAACCTGTACTGGATGGCGGGTTGGTTTTCTGTCTCAATGAATTTACCAACCACTGTTCTGCCGACGAGATTATAGTGTATAGATTATAGAGTATAGATTATGACTAATTGGTGACTTAATTGATTATGACTAATGACTACTGCAAACTGTTCTCTTCTCTCACATGTCTTTTCTCTCTCTCTGAATGATGTCTTCTCCTTTCTCTTTTTCTGAGTGTGAATGGTGTCATGTGAGTCTCCCTTGTGTGCCCGTGCGTCAGTTCTCCTGCCAGGTCTCCGTGGTGATGCTGGTCGCCACCTGGACGCTGCCTGGCATTCCCCTCATCACATTTTCGTTTTATTAATCCATATAATTTTTTATTTTTTTTACATGATGATGGTGGTCGCGTGGCTTGGGTCCTGGACTGCTCCGGTGGCGTCTGGACACTGCTTGGCATCCTCCTCATCATATTCTTCATATATGTTATAAGTCCATTATAATTGTGTTATCCTCTTTCAGTGTTGTATTGTGTAAATTGTGTAAACACAACATCATTGCACGTTGTGCGTCTTGGGAGAGAGATCCTCCTCTGGTGCTCTCCCTGAGGGTTCTTCCTGGTTTTCTCCTTGTTAAAGGGTTTTAGGGAGGTGTTCCTTATCCGAGGAGAGGGTCTAAGGACAGGATGTTGTGTTGCTGTTAAGCCCACCGAGGCTTATTTGTAATTAGTAATGTTGGGCTATACGAACAAAATTGATTTGATTTGATTTGAATGAAAAGAGGCGAAAAGTATCTGTGGCATATCTCCTTCGGCCGGTAGGGGCGCTAATTTAGGAAACGCTCCTGTTGGGTCGTATTAGAGGGTATACGACCTATGTGATCGTATGGGTTGGAGGACTTGTGCGGAAAAGCACGAAATAAACCGCAGCCCATTGGACCATCTGGAAACACGGAGGGCAGAGTAGACATGCACTACACACATGAATACTAGTTGTTGCACTACACACATGAATACTAGTTGTTGCAATACACACAGGAATACTAGTTGTTGCACTACACACATGAATACTAGTTGTTGAGCTACACACATGAATACTAGTTGTTGCACTACACACATGAATACTAGTTGTTGCACTACACACAGGAATACTAGTTGTTGCATTACACACATGAATACTAGTTGTTGAGCTACGCACATGAATACTAGTTGTTGCACTACGCACATGAATACTAGTTGTTGCACTACACACATGAATACTAGTTGTTGCACTACACACAGGAATACTAGTTGTTGCACTACACACATGAATACTAGTTGTTGAGCTACACACATGAATACTAGTTGTTGAGCTACACACATGAATACTAGTTGTTGAGCTACACACATGAATACTAGTTGTTGCACTACGCACATGAATACTAGTCGTTGCACTACACACATGAATACTAGTTGTTGCGCTACACACATGAATACTAGTTGTTGCGCTATACGCATGAGTACTAGTTGTTGCGCTACACACATGAATACTAGTTGTTGCACTACACACGAGTACTACTTGTTGCGCTACACACATGAATACTAGTTGTTGCGGTGCACACATGAATACTAGTTGTTGCACTACACACATGAATACTAGTTGTTGCGCTACACACATGAATACTAGTTGTTGCGCTACACACGAGTACTAGTTGTTGCACTACACACGAGTACTAGTTGTTGCGCTGCACACATGAGTACTAGTTGTTGCACTACACACATGAGTACTAGTTGTTGCACTACACACGAGTACTAGTTGTTGCGCTGCACACATGAGTACTAGTTGTTGCACTACACACGAGTACTAGTTGTTGCGCTACACACGAGTACTAGTTGTTGCGCTGCACACGAGTACTAGTTGTTGCGCTGCACACGAGTACTAGTTGTTGCACTACACACGAATACTAGTTGTTGCGCTACACACGAGTACTAGTTGTTGCGCTACACACATGAATACTAGTTGTTGCACTACACACGAGTACTAGTTGTTGCGCTGCACACGAGTACTAGTTGTTGCACTACACACATGAATACTAGTTGTTGCACTACACACATGAGTACTAGTTGTTGCGCTACACACGAGTACTAGTTGTTGCACTACACACGAGTACTAGTTGTTGCGCTGCACACATGAGTACTAGTTGTTGCACTACACACATGAGTACTAGTTGTTGCACTACACACGAGTACTAGTTGTTGCGCTGCACACATGAGTACTAGTTGTTGCACTACACACGAGTACTAGTTGTTGCGCTGCACACGAGTACTAGTTGTTGCGCTGCACACGAGTACTAGTTGTTGCACTACACACGAGTACTAGTTGTTGCGCTACACACGAGTACTAGTTGTTGCGCTACACACATGAATACTAGTTGTTGCACTACACACGAGTACTAGTTGTTGCACTACACACGAGTACTAGTTGTTGCGCTGCACACATGAGTACTAGTTGTTGCACTACACACATGAATACTAGTTGTTGCACTACACACGAGTACTAGTTGTTGCGCTGCATACATGAGTACTAGTTGTTGCGCTACACACATGAATACTAGTTGTTGCACTACACACATGAGTACTAGTTGTTGCTCTGCACACATGAGTACTAGTTGTTGCACTACACACACGAGTACTAGTTGTTGTACTACACACATGAGTACTAGTTGTTGCTCTGCACACATGAGTACTAGTTGTTGCGCTGCACACATGAGTACTAGTTGTTGCTCTGCACACGAGTACTAGTTGTTGCGCTACACACGAGTACTAGTTGTTGCGCTACACACGAGTACTAGTTGTTGCGCTGCACACATGAGTACTAGTTGTTGCTCTGCACACGAGTACTAGTTGTTGCGCTACACACATGAGTACTAGTTGTTGCGCTGCGTGCGCAGGGAAGCCTCGCACCGTGATGGCGTCATGGTCTTCAGACCGGCTCAGTGACGTCATGGTTTATCGCTCAGGAATGTGGACGCTTTGTTTGTGTCTCCAGCTCATTAAATAGGAATGTTGGTGTAATAACGTTTGATTAGCGGTATATATTTCATTCTGTTAATTAAATCAGTCGCTATAATTGGTTAATTGAGTGACGGGGTTCCAGCATGCCACTGGTGGAAGTGCAGGGTCAGCATCTGGCCTCTGGTCCTGACGATAACATGTTAGTGGCCTGTCCGTCACTCTCACATGTGCTCTGCTGCTGATGCTGAGAGGAGCAGAGCGCGGATCAGTCCGTCTGGCCTCGGCCGTCCACCATCAGTTCAAAACCAATGAATCGCTTCTCTCCTCCCCCTCTCGCTTCTCTCTCTTCCCTCTCGCTTCTCTCTCTTCCCTCTTCTCCCTCTTCCCTCTCTTCTTTCTCTTCCCTCTCCTCTCTCTTCCCTGTCTCCTCCCTCTCCTCTCTCTTCCCTGTCTCCTCCCTCTCCTCTCTCTTTCCCCCTCTTCTCTCTCTTCTCTCTCGCTTCTCTCTCTTCCCCCTCTTCTCTCTCTCTTCCCCCTCTTCTCTCTCTTCCCTCTCGCTTCTCTCTCTTCCTTCTCTGTTCCCTCCCTACCCTGTCTTCCCTCTCTTCCTTCTCCTCTCTCTTCTTTCTCTTCCCTCTCCTCTCTCTTCCCTGTCTCCTCCCTCTCCTCTCTCTTCCCTGTCTCCTCCCTCTCCTCTCTCTTTCCCCCTCTTCTCTCTCTTCCCTCTCGCTTCTCTCTCTTCCCTCTCTTCCTTCTCTCTCCGTCTCTCTCTCCATCCGTCTCTTTCTCTCTCCATCAGTCTCTTTCTCTCTCTCTCCGTCTCTCTCTCCATCCGTCTCTTTCTCTCTCCATCCGTCTTTCTCTCTCTCTCTCACTTCCCCACTGACACGGATAAAGAATATCAGCTTTTAAAACTACGGCGCGTCTTTGTACCATCATCATCATCATCATCATCATCACCACGCACGTCAACGACATCCTACTACCAAAGTGACGCAATAACTGTGCCGATCCGCCTCTCTCTCTCCCTCTCTCCCTCTCTCCCTCTCTCTCAGTCAGTGTCCCTCCCCCTCTCTCTCCTCCAGTCCTCTTATCTGCGGGTGCAACGCAGCGGCCAGGATGGACATTATAAACCAGGTATGAAAAGAAACATCTAGAATGCCATTTCCCGTGGTGATGGTGTTGCTGTGGGCTGCTGGGGGTGGTGGTGGTGGGGGTGGGGGGGTGATGGAGGGGGTTGTGGCTCGACAGATGAAGGTTTGGTGGAAGCGGGGTTGTTATCAGGGAACAGACAGCAGTACATCCCGGCGCTCGCGTCGTCAGAACCAGGAGCGTCGGTGTCTGAAAATGAACCCAAATTCAGCCAAACGTCGTTTTCCGCTCCGCGTCGTGTTGGCACGAGCGGAGCGTGCCGGCTGACGGCGGACGCGTGCGGGGCGCTGCGGCTCACCGAGGGCGGCGGTGTGGACGCGATCCAAACACGAACCATCTGCCTCAGCACCGCGTCTGCAGGCCTGCAGCTCTCCCGACGCGCTTTTAAAATGGCAGACTGCTGCAAACACACACCGACCAACTGCAGATGGACGCGGATTTTGAGGCGTGTCCCGTCTATAAACCTGCTGGGTGGGATGCGTGGACCAGCGGGCTGGACTCGGACGGCCCCGCTGGGACAGATTATAAAATGATGTCCCCACAAAATCATACGTCTTCCGTCACAGTCAAGTCCGATAATACACGCTCTGTATGGAGGAGTCATGACGCTGGCTGGGGGGGGGGGTAAAGGGGGGTTACGAAGTAGTGTATTGGGATATGGCGGGTGGCGGGGGTATTTGGGTGGTGGTGGTGATTGGGGGGTATTTGGGTGGTGGCTAGAGGTGTATTTGGGGGGGGGGTTGGGGGTTGGTGGGGGGTATTTAGGGATGGTGGTGGAGGTTAAGGGTGTATTTGAGTGGGGCTGGTGGTGGTGTTGGTTGGGGCGTATTTGGGTGGTGCTGGTGATTGGAGATATTTGGGTAGTGGTTGGGGGTGTACTTGGAGGTGGTAGTTGGGGTGGTGAGGGGGATATTTAGGGATGGTGGTTGTGGTTGGGGGGTATTTGGGTGGTGGCGGGGAGCATAATCTGATATCGCCGTGTTGGTGTTGTTCCTACGACATCATAATGTCGCATCATAATGAGGCAAATTTGTAATTTGTGATATTGGCCTATACAAATAAAATTGATTTGATTTGATAATTAATGTTGCTCCGGGAGCATCGTCGTAACTGACCAATCACGTTGTTGTGACGTCATAGCTTTGCGACTCAAGGAAAAAGACCGGAAAAATACTGAGCAAGTACCATACAAGTACCGTACAAGTACCGTACAAGCAAGACTGCAAGATCAGGTTAATGATCCACTATGCACGCTCATCACGTAGAATAAAACTCCAGTCTGAAGCTCCTCACGTCACTACCCGCTCAACCTTCTTAATTTATGTCTGTAACGTTAACAGTTGTGTTGATAAATGTCGGTGCCACCAGAATAGAGCAAAAACTGAAAATGCATATGTTGTCAATATAATCCATCATATCATATGTTGTCAATATAATCCATCATATCACATGTTGTCAATATAATCCATCATATCACATGTTGTCAATATAATCCATCATATCACATGTTGTCAATATAATCCATCATATCACATGTTGTCAATATAATCCATCATATCATATGTTGTCAATATAATCCATCATATCATATGTTGTCAATATAATCCATCATATCACATGTTGTCAATATAATCCATCATATCATATGTTGTCAATATAATCCATCATATCATATGTTGTCAATATAATCCATCATATCACATGTTGTCAATATAATCCATCATATCACATGTTGTCAATATAATCCATCATATCATATGTTGTCAATATAATCCATCATATCATATGTTGTCAATATAATCCATCATATCACATGTTGTCAATATAATCCATCATATCACATGTTGTCAATATAATCCATCATATCACATGTTGTCAATATAATCCATCATATCACATGTTGTCAATATAATCCATCATATCACATGTTGTCAATATAATCCATCATATCATATGTTGTCAATATAGTCCATCATATCACATGTTGTCAATATAATCCATCATATCATATGTTGTCAATATAATCCATCATATCACATGTTGTCAATACAATCCATCATATCACATGTTGTCAATATAATCCATCATATCACATGTTGTCAATATAATCCATCATATCACATATTCTCAATATAATCCATCATATCATATGTTGTCAATATAATCCATCATATCACGTTGTCAATATAATCCATCATATCACATGTTGTCAATATAATCCATCATATCATATGTTGTCAATATAATCCATCATATGTTGTCAATATAAACCAACATATGTTATCAATATAATCCATCATATGTTGTCAATATAATCCATCATATCATATGTTGTCAATATAATCCATCATATCATATGTTGTCAATATAATCCATCATATGTTGTCAATATAATCCATCATATCATATGTTGTCAATATAATCCATCATATCACATGTTGTCAATATAATCCATCATATGTTGTCAATATAATCCATCATATGTTGTCAATATAAACCATCATATCATATGTTGTCAATATAAACCATCATATCATATGTTGTCAATATAATCCATCATATGTTGTCAATATAAACCATCATATCATATGTTGTCAATATAATCCATCATATGTTGTCAATATAAACCATCATATGTTGTCAATATAATACATCAGAATCAGATTTATTGCCAAGTACAAAAACATACAAGGAATTTGTCTTGTGCTGGTGCAAGAGGACAGAAAGAGATGGATACAGATGATCTGCTGTGGCGACCCCTAGCGGGAGCAGCTGAAAATAATAATATGTTGATGCAAGAGGGAAAGATTAACAGTAAATAGTAGAGATAAATGTTAAAAAGAATAATGGAGGAAATATAAATCAAATATATCTAGAAAGTAAAATAAAAATGAAAGTAATATTCATTAAGGTGCAATCACCACTAGTTCAGAGTGGAACATGAGACCACATGGCACCCCCTGCTGTCCGGCACTGGGTGGCAGGAGTTCTGTTAACAAACAGTTAAATGAGAATTTAAGAGATTATTTACAGAATAAAGTTGTTTACAGGGCAGTGCAGGTTTTATACAGAGAGCACAGTAGGGCAGATAGAACAGAGGTGGGTGGGGGGGCGGTGTCAGGCTCTGTGGGTGTCTGGGGGCTTATTAGAAAGGCCTGCTGCTGTGGGGAAGAAGCTGCTCTTGAGGCACGAAGTTCTGGTTTTTATTGGCCTTAATCTCTTGCCAGAGGGGAGTGTTTTGAAGAGACCATGGCCTGGGTGGGAAGGGTCGACCATGATCTTTCCTGTTTGCCTCAGTGTCCTGCAGGGCTGGCAGGTTTCTGCAGGGCTGGCAGGTTTCTGCAGGGCTGGCAGGTCCTGCAGGGCATGCAGGGCCTGCAGGGCTGGCAGGTTGCAGCCAATCACCCTCTCAGCAGAGCAAATGATACGCTGCAGTCTGCCCTTGTCCTTGGCAGTGGCAGCAGCGTACCAGATAGTGATGGAGGAGGTGAGGATGGACTCGGTGATACACAAAATCCACTTCCAGGGTAAACTGGATGTGGATTTTTTTTTAATTTCCAAATCTGCATTTTATTGTCTATGTCGCTCAAACTGATTATCAAACAACATTATTGCCAACTCACTGAATACTATTTTATAGCTACTCATGTACCCGAACCCATTTAGTGGTTGAAGAAGAATGTAGTAAAAGAATGTAGTAGAAGGATGCAGAAAAATCACTGGAAAGGGACTGGAAAGCAGACTACCCCCAGCAACACTAGAAAACAGACTACCCCCAGCAACAGTGGAAAGCAGACTACCCACAGCGACACAGCAAAGCAGACTACCCACAGCAACACTAGAAAACAGACTACCCCCAGCAACAGTGGAAAGCAGACTACCCACAGCAACACTAGAAAACAGACTACCCCCAGCAACAGTGGAAAGCAGACTACCCACAGCGACACAGCAAAGCAGACTACCCACAGCAACACTAGAAAACAGACTACCCCCAGCAACACTAGAAAACAGACTACCCCCAGCAACAGTGGAAAGCAGACTACCCACAGCGACACAGCAAAGCAGACTACCCACAGCAACACTAGAAAACAGACTACCCACAGCAACACAGCAAAGCAGACTACCCACAGCAACACTAGAAAACAGACTACCCCCAGCAACAGTGGAAAGCAGACTACCCACAGCAACACTAGAAAACAGACTACCCACAGCAACACTAGAAAACAGACTACCCCCAGCAACAGTGGAAAGCAGACTACCCACAGCAACACTAGAAAGCAGACTACCCACAGCAACACTAGAAAGCAGACTACCCACAGCAACACTGGAAAGCAGACTACCCACAGCAACACTAGAAAACAGACTACCCACAGCAACACAGCAAAGCAGACTACCCACAGCAACAGTGGAAAGCAGACTACCCACAGCGACACAGCAAAGCAAACTACCCACAGCAACACTAGAAAGCAGACTACCCACAGCAACACTGGAAAGCAGACTACCCACAGCAACACTAGAAAGCAGACTACCCACAGCAACACTGGAAAGCAGACTACCCACAGCAACACAGCAAAGCAGACTACCCACAGCAACACTGGAAAGCAGACTACCCACAGCAACACTAGAAAACAGACTACCCACAGCAACACTGGAAAGCAAACTACCCCCAGCAACACTAGAAAACAGACTACCCCCAGCAACACTGGAAAGCAAACTACCCCCAGCAACACTAGAAAGCAGACTACCCCCAGCAAGAGTGGAAAGCAGACTACCCCCAGCAACAGTGGAAAGCAGACTACCCACAGCAACACTGGAAAGCAAACTACCCCCAGCAACACTAGAAAGCAGACTACCCCCAGCAACACTAGAAAGCAGACTACCCCCAGCAACACTGGAAAGCAGACTACCCACAGCAACACTGGAAAGCAGACTACCCACAGCAACACTGGAAAGCAGACTACCCACAGCAACACTGGAAAGCAGACTACCCACAGCAACACTGGAAAGCAAACTATCCACAGCAACACTGGAAAGCAAACTATCCACAGCAACACTAGAAAGCAGACTATCCACAGCAACACTAGAAAGCAGACTATCCACAGCAACACTGGAAAGCAGACTACCCACAGCAACACTGGAAAGCAGACTATCCACAGCAACACTGGAAAGCAGACTATCCACAGCAACACTGGAAAGCAGACTATCCACAGCAACACCGGAAAGCAGACTATCCACAGCAACACAGCAAAGCAGACTACCCACAGCAGCACTGGAAAGCAGAATATCCACAGCAACACCGGAAGGCAGACTACCCACAGCATCACTGGAAAGCAGACTACCCACAGCAACACCGGAAAGCAGACTACCCACAGCAACACAGCAAAGCAGACTACCCACAGCAACACTGGAAAGCAGACTATCCACAGCAACACTGCAAAGCAGACTACCCACAGCAACACCGGAAAGCAGACTACCCACAGCAACACTGGAAAGCAGACTACCCACAGCAACACTGGAAAGCAGACTATCCACAGCAACACTGCAAAGCAGACTACACACAGCAACACAGCAAAGCAGACTACCCACAGCAGCACTGGAAAGCAGAATATCCACAGCAACACTGGAAAGCAGACTACCCACAGCAACACCGGAAAGCAGACTACCCACAGCAACACCGGAAGGCAGACTACCCACAGCAACACTGCAAAGCAGACTACCCACAGCAACACTAGAAAGCAGACTACCCACAGCAACACTAGAAAACAGACTACCCACAGCAACACTAGAAAACAGACTACCCCCAGCAACAGTGGAAAGCAGACTACCCACAGCAACACTAGAAAGCAGACTACCCACAGCAACACTAGAAAGCAGACTACCCACAGCAACACTGGAAAGCAGACTACCCACAGCAACACTAGAAAACAGACTACCCACAGCAACACAGCAAAGCAGACTACCCACAGCAACAGTGGAAAGCAGACTACCCACAGCGACACAGCAAAGCAAACTACCCACAGCAACACTAGAAAGCAGACTACCCACAGCAACACTGGAAAGCAGACTACCCACAGCAACACTAGAAAGCAGACTACCCACAGCAACACTGGAAAGCAGACTACCCACAGCAACACAGCAAAGCAGACTACCCACAGCAACACTGGAAAGCAGACTACCCACAGCAACACTAGAAAACAGACTACCCACAGCAACACTGGAAAGCAAACTACCCCCAGCAACACTAGAAAACAGACTACCCCCAGCAACACTGGAAAGCAAACTACCCCCAGCAACACTAGAAAGCAGACTACCCCCAGCAAGAGTGGAAAGCAGACTACCCCCAGCAACAGTGGAAAGCAGACTACCCACAGCAACACTGGAAAGCAAACTACCCCCAGCAACACTAGAAAGCAGACTACCCCCAGCAACACTAGAAAGCAGACTACCCCCAGCAACACTGGAAAGCAGACTACCCACAGCAACACTGGAAAGCAGACTACCCACAGCAACACTGGAAAGCAGACTACCCACAGCAACACTGGAAAGCAGACTACCCACAGCAACACTGGAAAGCAAACTATCCACAGCAACACTAGAAAGCAAACTATCCACAGCAACACTAGAAAGCAGACTATCCACAGCAACACTGGAAAGCAGACTACCCACAGCAACACTGGAAAGCAGACTATCCACAGCAACACTGGAAAGCAGACTATCCACAGCAACACTGGAAAGCAGACTATCCACAGCAACACCGGAAAGCAGACTATCCACAGCAACACAGCAAAGCAGACTACCCACAGCAGCACTGGAAAGCAGAATATCCACAGCAACACCGGAAGGCAGACTACCCACAGCATCACTGGAAAGCAGACTACCCACAGCAACACCGGAAAGCAGACTACCCACAGCAACACAGCAAAGCAGACTACCCACAGCAACACTGGAAAGCAGACTATCCACAGCAACACTGCAAAGCAGACTACCCACAGCAACACCGGAAAGCAGACTACCCACAGCAACACTGGAAAGCAGACTACCCACAGCAACACTGGAAAGCAGACTATCCACAGCAACACTGCAAAGCAGACTACACACAGCAACACAGCAAAGCAGACTACCCACAGCAGCACTGGAAAGCAGAATATCCACAGCAACACTGGAAAGCAGACTACCCACAGCAACACCGGAAAGCAGACTACCCACAGCAACACCGGAAGGCAGACTACCCACAGCAACACTGCAAAGCAGACTACCCACAGCAACACTGCAAAGCAGACTACCCACAGCAACACTGGAAAGCAGACTACCCACAGCGACACAGCAAAGCAGACTACCCACAGCAACACTGGAAAGCAGACTACCCACAGCGACACAGCAAAGCAGACTACCCACAGCAACACTAGAAAGCAGACTACCCCCAGCAACACTGGAAAGCAGACTACCCACAGCAACACTGGAAAGCAGACTACCCACAGCAACACTGGAAAGCAGACTACCCACAGCAACACTGGAGAGCAGACTACCCACAGCAACACTGGAAAGCAGACTATCCACAGCAACACAGCAAAGCAGACTACCTACAGCAGCACTGGAAAGCACAATATCCACAGCAACACCGGAAGGCAGACTACCCACAGCAACACTGGAAAGCAGACTACCCACAGCAACACTGGAAAGCAGACTACCCACAGCAACACCGGAAAGCAAACTATCCACAGCAACACTAGAAAGCAGACTACCCACAGCAACACTGGAAAGCAGACTATCCACAGCAACACCGGAAAGCAGACTATCCACAGCAACACAGCAAAGCAGACTACCCACAGCAGCACTGGAAAGCAGAATATCCACAGCAACACCGGAAGGCAGACTACCCACAGCAACACTGGAAAGCAGACTACCCACAGCAACACCGGAAAGCAGACTACCCACAGCAACACAGCAAAGCAGACTACCCACAGCAACACTGGAAAGCAGACTATCCACAGCAACACTGCAAAGCAGACTACCCACAGCAACACCGGAAAGCAGACTACCCACAGCAACACTGGAAAGCAGACTACCCACAGCAACACTGGAAAGCAGACTATCCACAGCAACACTGCAAAGCAGACTACCCACAGCAACACAGCAAAGCAGACTACCCACAGCAACACTGGAAAGCAGACTACCCACAGCAACACTGGAAAGCAGACTACCCACAGCAACACCGGAAAGCAGACTACCCACAGCAACACCGGAAGGCAGACTACCCACAGCAACACTGCAAAGCAGACTACCCACAGCAACACAGCAAAGCAGACTACCCACAGCAACACTGCAAAGCAGACTACCCACAGCAACACAGCAAAGCAGACTACCCACAGCAACACTGCAAAGCAGACTACCCACAGCAACACTGGAAAGCAGACTACCCACAGCAACTAGCTGAGAATCAACAGGAAAGGGTTCCTGCATGGCAGATAATTCCTGAATGTCATCCAGCCCAGTAAAATAATGATGACTTGCTCTATGATATTGACAACCTTCTTATGTGTTGAAGTAGCATACGTCTCACACACACACAAACACACACACACACACGCTTGTATTGAAGAACCTACAGGACAAAAAAATTGGAATGGACTTCCACAACTTGTAATTACAGTCCCATGTATGTCCACGTGCTCACCAGTTATCAACCTAAAGCGCAGGACATAAACGGTCGGCTTAAGAAGATAACAAGAATAAACTGAACACATCTTTAACAAATACTGACCAGTGACAGACATAAAACATTTCTTATGCACCATTAAAGTCCCTTAAGAGTCTACAGTGGCCAGATTTTTCTGAAGGCAACACATATGTTGAGACTGTCCTCCACCAAAAAACGACCCCATACGTCGTTTGTACAAGCAGCTTATTACGACCTATAGTTACGTTTTAAAGTTAAGCGACCTCTAGCGGTCGTGCTGCCAATAATAATCTTAGTTACTACACTAGACCAGTGTTTCCCAACCGGGGGTACGCGTACCCCTAGTGGTACGTGGGTGGTCCCCAGGGGGTACATGAAAAGATTTTGTAAAATGAGAGAAAAAAACTTTTTAAAAATGTACAGGAAAACTGTAACCAAACAATAAATAATGTATAATGTGCAATAAAGTAATCAAAATTGGGACAATTATAATTAAGTAATAATTTGCTGGCTATATTATTATTGGCTATACTTTTTCGTAATGCGCGACAGTTTCCCACCGGAATTTGTCAGTCGTCACTCCGCTCACGAGCGCATAGTGGCGCGCTGTTTTTCTTGCTAGCTAGCAGAACATCAAGCCTCTTTCAGAGTTTCAATAACGTCAAGGATCAATCGCTGAGTCGAGCGGGTTCATCCAGCAACAACAGCACAGCACAGCTGATGAATCGGGAGAACCCGTTCAGAAGAACAAGGAAACGCATCGTCAGTTTGGTGAACGATATGTGCTCTCTGGGTTTACTGCCCCAACTACAGAGCCGCCGCAGCCAACGTGTTTCCTCTGTGGCCACGTGCTTTCCATCAATAGCATGAACCCGCCCCGTTGACACCGCCACCTCGGTACTACGCATCTCTCCTGTGTGGGTAAACCCGCCGAGTTTCCATCACAAGCTGGCTGAATTTAAAGAAGTCAAGAAAAACTAAAGAAAGCGGCATCGGTCTCAACCAAGGCGTCGGAGGCATCATAAGCTGTGTCGCTACTCGTGGCTAGATCAGGAAAGCCTTTAGCACAGCCGAAGAGCTCGTCTTGCCTGCTGCTGCTGCCATTCCGCAGAAACAAGGATCGATAAGAAAGCGGATGATGTCCTGACGAAAGTGCCGTTGTCAAATCATCCTGTGTGCCGTCGGATCGACGACGTGGGAACTGACATTACTGACCAAGTGGTGGAGGAATTGAAAGAGTCGGGTACGTTCGCTTTGCAGCTGGATGAATCAGCGGGGAAGCGCAGCTGATGCGTTTGAGCGTTAAAGACATGTTGGAGATGACCGTGCACGTTCTGTTTTGCTAGAACCTCGCGGAGAGAACTACCGGACAGGACGTTTTTAACGTTACTGACTATTTTCCAAAGGAGTTGAATCAAGTGCAACTGGACTTGGTATATATCCGTGAAGACGTTTCGCCTCTCATCCAATAGGCTTCCTCAGTTCGTGCCTTTCTGACTAGACCAAGCTAGTCTGACTGAGGCAGTCTATCTACACCTAATGGAAAAGACACACTCCTTCGAGGACAGCAACGTACACATTTTGGACAGGGAAGATAGATGGTTTGAAAGAGGGGTGAAGGAAGCCATCTATGCCAAACTGGAAAAACCATCCCTCAACAGAGGAGGAGGTCTGCGTCACCACCTCTCTCCCACGTACAATGCCGTCCTTTCATCTCCTACCCAGGAGACTCAAGAAGCCTAGCCTCCAAGAACAACGGTCGCTCACTAACGGCTCCAACCACTCTCATGACCACTGAACAATGAAGTCGAAACTAACACCCCAACGACCGTCGCTGCTAAACAAATGCAAATCAATAGCTCCGATAACGACGGGCGCGGCCATAACATCGGTACACAAAAGAGCCACGCATATCTATGGCTCTGTTAGCGACGGGCGTTGTTAAACATCGGATCACAAAGAGCCACGCATATCAATAGCTCTGACAACGACTCCTACAGGCTAAATAGCTGAGTCTCATCAGCAGCCAGTCAGACTAGCTTGGTCTAGTCAGAAAGGCACGAACTGAGGAAGCCTCTTGGATGAGAGGCGAAACGTCTTCACGGATATATACCAAGTCCAGTTGCACTTGATTCAACTCCTTTGGAGAACCATAACCTGGATGAATGAGAACATTCACAGACTTACTGACCATTTGTTCTCTCAACACAAGCTGGACTGGAAGTCCTGCTCTCATGTGGGCACGGGCGGCGATGAGCGGCAGGGTGAAGGTTTAATGGCCCGCATCAAAAGGTAAACCCTCATGTACATGGATGCACCGCACGATTCACCGAGAAGCATCAGCTAGCAAGAAAATGATCCAGAATTACACCACGTTTTGAATGATGCCGGAAACGTCATCAACTTCATACAGTCCAGAACTCTGAATCATAGACTGGTCCAGTCACTTGGTCAAGACGGTGGGTCAGAACATGAACGGCACCGCTTCACACCCATGTCCGGTGGTTATCCCGAGGGAAGACATTACAGCGGCTGTTCGAGCTACGCAATGACGTGAGGGGAGTTCTGTCAGAGCACACGCACCCCCTTGTGGCTATGTTCGACGACGCTGACTGGGTACCTCGGCTAGGATACCTCTCCGATATTTTCAGCAAACTCAACCAGCTGACAAGGTAAAGACACACATGTTCTTAGCTTGTATGACAAAGTCTGTGGATTCATGGAGAAGCTCAAGCTCTGGCAGAGAAAATGTGAAGATGGGGACACAAGTTGTTTCCTGCAGCTGGACACAAACATTGCCACTGGTGAATGTGACAGAGCTACAATTGTGAAAATAGTACACACAACATTTATCCAAGCTCAAAAATGAGTTCAACTGCTACTTCCCTGATGTTGTCAACAAGTCCTCCAGACTGGACAGGGTGTGTAATCCATTTGTGACGGACATGAACAGCAGCATTCCCGACAGACTGCAACAGAACCTCATAGATGTGTCCTCAGATAGGAGCCTGAAGATGAGGTACTCAAGCACACCACTGATACACTTCTGGTGTGTTGTGCAGAAGGAGTATCCTGACTTGGGGCAAAATGCCCTGAATGATCTGTTGCCCTTTGGACCCACACACCTGTGTGAGGTGACGTTCTTCACCATGACCCACATCAGAACTAAACACAGGAACGGGCTCAACGTAGAGAACAACCTGATCACCGCTGCTGCAACAATCTCCCCCAGACTCACAAAACTGATGAGTGACAAACAGGCTCAAGTGTCCCATTGACTGTCACATTAATTGGTGAGTTTGAGCCTTGCTTTTTTTAAGTCTATAAACAATGGCTATTATAAGCAATATGATTAGTTATGAATGAATATGATTAAAGTGTCACATTAATTGGGGAGATTGGGTCTTTTCTTATAAACAGGTATAATTAATGACATACAGACTAAATAAAATACTGTACATGTATTTATAAATTATATACATTAATGATATATCCTGGTGATCACCACCATTGATTGCGTAGTAGAGGGTACTTTAGGTTGGCTTGAAACGCTTTAGGGGTACAGTACTCAAACAAGGTTGGGGACCACTGTACTAGACGGCAAAACAACACAAAAACGCACTGACTACATATTCTCTTGTTCTCACACTGTTTTCATCACTATTTACTGACGACTTACCTTTATTAGCCTGTCTATGAGGCGTTGTAAAAAGAAAACCCACAATGAACAGAGGCAAAAAGTATCTGTGGCATATCTCCTGCTGCCGGTAGGGGCGCAAACACTCCTGTGGATCGTATTAGAGGCTATACGACCTATGTGGTCGTATGGGTTGGAGGACTTGTAGGTAGAATGTTTTTGTTTTGTTTGTTTGTTTGGATCCCCCCCCCCTTTTCTCCCCAACTGTATCCGGCCAATTACCCCACTCTTCCGAGCCGTCCCGGTCTCTGCTCCACTCTCTCTGCTGATCCGGGGAGGGCTGCAGACTACCACATGTCTCCTCCCATACACGTGGTGTCACCAGCCGCTTCTTTTCACCTGACAGTGAGGAGTTTCGCCAGGGGGACGTAGCGCGTGGGAGGATCACACTATTCCCCCCAGTTCCCCCCCCCTCCTGAACAGGCGCCCTGACCGACCAGAGGAGGCGCTAGTGCAGCGACCAGGACACATACCCACATCCGACTTCCCACCCGCAGACACGGTCAGTGTGTCTGTAGGGACGCCCGACCAAGCCGGAGGTAACACGGGGATTCGAACCGGCGATCCCCGTGTTGAAACAGGACGACCCCCAGATAATTTAATTTTTAAGAATTTTTTTAGGTCTGACTTTCACATCATTCACACAATTTTGGACGACTAACAACATAAACTGCCGATTAAATGTAACAAAAAAAAGTGCTGGTGGCAGAGAGACAGGGCAGGGGCAGCTGACACAAGAGACCGGCTGCAACATACAAAACAATTCCCCTGTAATTAGAACAACAGTTTGAACAGGACTGCCATACAAGAGATTCAATTCCACATGAGAATCATGGTTCAGTGTCCATCCCCCAGTCACTACTGAGCTCAAACTCCATTTTTGGAAATTATTAATAATAATAATAATAATACTAAACCTTTACCAAGAATGACCAAAAACAAACTGGCCTTTTGACCATCGTAAAAGGCTTCAGTGACGACATCAAAATGGAGTTCGGACTAGACAAATGTGCCAAAGCTACATTCAAAAAAGGAAAACTTACCACCACCAAAAACCTCCACACTGACCTAGACACCACCACCCAAGACCTAGAACAAGAAGGCACATACAAATACCTGGGAGTGAATGAAGGGGACGGGATACAACATGCCAAAATTAAAGAAAAGATCAGAAAGGAGTACTACCGAAGAATACGAATGGTAACAAAATCCCAACTCAATGCATCCAACCGAATGGAAGCCATCAACACCCTGGCTACACCCGTTGTAACTTACAGCTTCAACATCATCAACTGGACACTAGAAGAGATCAGGAAACAGGATAGAAAAACAAAAAACATACTCACCTTAGAGAGGACGCCCCACCCAAAATCAGATGTGGATAGATTGTACCTCCCCAGAAATGAGGGTGGCAGGGGTCTAATCCAACTGGAAACTGCCTACAAAACAACAACACTAGGCCTAGATACTTACCTTAACACCAAAAATGACCCCTTCTCATGATTGCTAGAGAGCATGAAAAACAAAACTAAAAGTACTCCGTAGCTAACCAAGCCACAATGTTCAGAAGAGAGCTCCACCTCCCTGAAACACCGCAACCTTAAAATGAAGCTCCAACCATCCAGACCGGAGAAGTCAAACACAAAGCAAAGTGTCACGCCAAACAACAAATGAAACAAAACTGGGAAGGGAAACAAATGCACGGGCAATACCCAAAAAGAGTAGATAAGAAAGATGTAGACCAACATATGACCAATCAATGGCTCAAAACAGCTGGGCTGAAATCCCAAACAGAGGGCTTTATCATCGCTGCCCAAGACCAGGCCATCAAGACCAGTTACTACCAGAGCAGAATCCTCAAAGATGGCACAGACCCAGCATGCAGGATATGTGGCCAATACCAGGAAACCATTGACCATATGGTGGCAGGGTGCCCTGAGCTGGCCAAAACTGAATACCTACAAAGACACAACAAGGTCGCAACATACCTGCACTGGAACATCTGCAAAGAATTCAACACCAACACAAAAGAAAGCCAGTACGAGCACGAGCCCCAAACAGTAACAGAAAAAGACCACATCACAATCTTATGGGACATGCCAATACAGACAGATTGTGAGATAAAGGCCAACAGACCAGACGTCATCATCAACAACAAAAAGAAAAAAGCTGCCTACTCATCGACATGTCCATCCTGACTGAAAGGAGCACCTTAGTAAAAGTAACTGAAAAACTGTCCAAATATAAAGACCTTGAAATCCAGATTGAACGAATGTGGGGAATGAAAACCACAACAATACCAGTAGTGATAGGAGGCCTGGGACTTGTAAAAACCACAACAATACCAGTAGTGATAGGAGCCCTGGGACTTGTAAAAACCACAACAATACCAGTAGTGATAGGAACCCTGGGACTTGTAAAAACCACAACAATACCAGTAGTGATAGGAGCCCTGGGACTTGTAAAAACCACAACAATACCAGTAGTGATAGGAGGCCCGGGACTTGTAAAAACCACAACAATACCAGTAGTGATAGGAGCCCTGGGACTTGTAAAAACCACAACAATACCAGTAGTGATAGGAGCCCTGGGACTTGTAAAAACCATAACAATACCAGTAGTGATAGGAGCCCTGGGACTTGTAAAAACCACAACAATACCAGTAGTGATAGGAGCCCTGGGACTTGTAAAAAAGGGATGGAGAAATACACCCAACGGATCCCGGGTAACATCAGAATACAAGAACTACAGAAGATGGCACTACTTGGAACATCTCATATCCTAAGAAAGGCACTATCCATCAAATAGACTTCTACCTCATTCTAACCCGAGGCCCAAGGAATGGACCCACCCGCTTATTATGTTGTATTATGGCATGAAGTTAAAGGAAATTTGTATAATAATAATAATAACAATAATAATAATAACCTAAAACAATAAGCCATCCATAAAAGGCACGCATGTATGTTTCCTCCTGAACTAGTGGAATAACATTGCTGCCTTTGTACACACACTGATCCGCCAAAATATGATTAAAACCACCTGCCTAATATTGTGTTGGTCCCCCTTGTGATGCCAAAACAGCTCTGACCCGTCGAGGCATGGACTCCACAAGACCTCTGAAGGTGTTCTCTGGTACCTGGCACCAAGACATTAGCAGCGGATCCTTTAAGTCCTGTAAGTTTTGAGGTGGGGCCTCCATGGATTGGACTTGTTTTTCCACCACATCCCACAGATGCTGAAACAGATTGAGATCTGGAGAATTTGGAGGCTAAGGCAACATCTTGGACTCTTTGTCATGTTCCTCAAACCATTCCTGAACAATGTGTGCAGTGTAGCAGGACAAATTATCCTGCTGGAAGAGGCCACTAACATCAGGGAAATACTATTGCCATGAAGGGGTGCACCTGGTCTGCAACAATGTTTAGGTCAGTGGTACGTGTCAAAGCAACACCCACATGAATACCAGGAACCAAGGTTTCCCAGCAGAACATTGTCCAGAGCATCACACTGTCTCCACCAGCTTGTCCTCTTCCCATAGTGCATCCTGGTGCCACCTCTTCCTCAGGTTAATGCCGGACAATCGGCTGTCCAGATGATGTAAAAGAAAACGTGATTGTCAGGCCACCTCCTTCCATTGATCCATGGTCCAGCTCTGATGCTCACATGCCCATTGTCGGCTACACAGCCTCATATACAGAAAGCTGTGATGCACCGTGTGTTCTGACACCTGTCTGTCATGGCCAGCATTAACTTTTTCAGCAATTTGAGCTACAGTAGCTCTTCTGTGGGCTCAGACCAGACGGGATAGCCTTTACTCCCCACACACATCAGTGAGCTTTGGACATCCATGACCCCATCACCAGTTAACCGGTTGTCCTTCCTTGGACCATTTTTGGTATGAATTGGCCACTGCATACTGGGAACACACCACAGGACCTGCCATTTTGGAGATGCTCTGACCCAGTTGTCTAGCCATCACAATTTGGCCCTTGTCAAAGTCACTCAGATCCTTATGCTTGCCCATTTTCCTGCCTCCAACACATCAACTTCAAGACCTGACTGTTCACTTGCCAACTAATATATCCCACCCCTTGACAGGTGCCATTGTATCAAGATAACTTTAATTATCTCGAATAACAACACTACAACACAATCTTCAGATATATACAAAAGGACTGACATACAGGTGAAATAAGAAGTGATAAGGTGCAATGGTGCAGAGAATATATCAGAGATGCAGAAATATATGTTAGCAGGTTACTGACATACATGCCTGAGGTAGATGGACATGACAGAGTGTACCAGTATACCTACAATGTACAGTACAGTATATACAACATGTACAGTACAGTATATACAACATATACAGTACAGTATATACAACATGTACAGTACAGTATATATATCACATGGTTGGATTTGTTGACAGTGTTAAGTGTTAATTTGAATGACAGCTTGCAGAAAGAAACTGTTTTTATATCTAGTTGTTTTTGGGTACAGTGCTCTGTAGCGCCTGTCAGAGGGGAGGAGTTGGAACAGGTTGTGACCACGCTGTGATGGGTCTGCAGTGATGTTGCCTGCCTGTTTCCTGGAGTCTGGAGGTGTCACCAGTGATTTTCTCTACAGTCTTTTTTTTTTAAATTTATTTCTAGTTTTCCCCTTATCCCACCCGATTAACGCAATGGCATATGGCCGGAACTCTTGTCGAATAACTCCCCTGGCTCCCGTTTCCACAGGAAGGAGATAGTCGTAACACCAGCTTCCTTCAAACTCGTGTCCGCTGCTCTCGCTATTTTACACGCTGAAGCCTCCTTGCATGGATTGCATCACCTTCAGGCCGCAAAGGAGACATAGGGAGAATGCTTTCGGTTGCTTGGCTGCAGGCGCCCGGATGGGCCAGAGGGGTCGCTGGAGAACGACGAGTCCCCGAACACCACACCAATCTACACCCACTATTCCTCGGGTAAAGGTGGCCTAATGAATGCCTTACCCCGTGGACCGGTTACGGCGAGTCTGGGATACGAACCTCCCAGACACATGACGAGCGGATTGCAAGAGCGGCGGTTTATTCCGTTTGGCCATCAGAGTGGCCTTTCTCTGCAGTCTTAACTGTCCATTGTAGTCTGTCCCTGTCCTGTTTGGTGGCCGATCCAAACCAGACAGTGATAGATGTGCAGAGGACAGACTGGATTATTGCAGTCTAGAACTGAATCAGCAGTTCCTGAGGCAGGTTGAACTTCTTGAGCTGGGGGAGAAAGTACATCCTCTGCTGGGCCTTTTTGATGATTGTGTCTATGTTGGGTGCCCACCATAGGTCCTCGGAGATTCTGGAACCCAGAAATCTGTAGGTTTTCACCACAGACACCGTACTGTTGAGCAGTGTTGGGAACTCCTCCTGAAGTGCACTATTCTCTCCACAGTTTTTGAGCGTGTTCAGCTCCAGGTTGTTATGGCCGCACCAGAGGGTCAGCTGATCAACCTCCCATCTTTATGCAGACTCATCACCATCCTGGATAAGGCCAATGATGGTTATGTAGTCCACAAACTTCAGGAGTTTAACAGACAGGTCTCCTGAGGTGCAGTCATTTGTGTAGAGGGAGAAGAGTAGAGGGGAGAACACACATCCCTGGGGGGCACCAGTGCTGATTTCCTGGGTGCTGGATGTGATTTTCTCCAGCCTCACCAGCTGCCTCCTGTCTATCAGGAAGTATTTAATCCACTGGCAGATGGGGGCTGGTACAGTGAGCTGGATGAGTTTGGAGTGGAAAATATCCGGGACGATGGTGTTGAACGCTGAGCTGAAGACCACAAACAGGACCCTTGCATATGTCCCTGGGGAGTCAAGCTGTTGGAAGATGTAGTGCAATTTCATGTTGACTGCATCATCCACTGACTTGTTTGCTCGGTAGGCAAACTGCAGGGGGTCGAGCAGGGGGCCTGTGATTTCCTTCAGGCCAACACCAGTCTCTTGAAGGATTTCATGACCACAGATATTAGGGCAGTGGGCCTGTAGTCATTTTATCCTGTGATACTGGGTTTCTTGGGGACCAGGATGATAGTGGAGGTCTTGAAGCAGGAGGGGACTTCACACAGTTCCAGTGATCTGTCGAAGATCAGTGTGAAAATGGGGGCCAGCTGGTCAGCACAGACTTTCAGACAGGAGGGTGACATGCCATCCAGGCCCGGCGCCTTCCTGGTCTTCTGTCTCTGGAAGAGCTGGCACACGTCCTCAACACAGATCCTGAGTCTGGGTGGGGGGGTCAGTGGGGAGGGCGGAGTGGTTGGCAGGGAGTGCAGTTGGTTGTGAGTTGTGGCTGTTGAGGGTGAGCGGTGTGAAAGTTTGCTTTTCAAAGAATGCAACCAAATAGATGACTGAATGGGACATAGGGATATGCAAATATCAAAGTACCCTAGAAGACTATCTATTCTCCTGAAAAACTCCCCATAAGGCTTGGAATGTACAGGAACAAAATTCCTGAAATAAAAAAGCTTTAAAAAAATGTTAAGGGGGCAGACGAAGCACTTGGAGCCCTGAGAGGATCAGACTTGTAAATGCCTCATCCTTCTTGTCTTGCGACTTCAGACGAGACACTTAGGCACATGAACAGCCCTAATACCCTGACAGGGGTCCTAGGCTAGGGGTCAACAGGCCCAGAGTTACCTTTCCATACCTTGGTATAGTTGTGGTCATCTCTTGGAATCTCTAAAAGACCAGTAAGGATCAACAGAATCCACCCATTATCCGAAAAGCTTATCCTGCTCTCAGGGTCACTGGAGCCTATCCCAGCAGTCATTGGGCGGCAGGGAGGGAGACACCCTGGTCAGGCCCCAAGCCATCACACAGGGCCCACGCCCACACACACACACACACACACACACACACCTAGGGGCTATTTAGTTCGGTCGATTCACCTGACCTACAGGTCTTTGGGAGGAAACCGGAGCCCCTGGAGGAAACCCAAACAGACACAGGAAGAACATGCAAACTCCACACAGAGGACGACCCGGGACGACCCCCAAGGTTGGACTACCCCGGGGCTTAAATCCAAGACCTTCTTGCTGTGAGGCGACCACGCTAACCACTGCATCACCGTGCCACCCGGATCAACATAATGTCATTACAAAATACAGCAAATCATGCACTAAGCAGCAGTGCTGCGGCACACAGAAGGCAACAACGTGAGCACCTAACAGCGTGTGACGTCCTCCCTCTTTCTTCTGCGGGGAACGGCGACAGCTGGTGGTGCAAAGCCTTTGACAATTGCTCTGCCTTCCTCTGTGAAATGTGCAAAATTCTTTCCATGTCATGTTAAAAATACTCTCTCTCTCTCCCTCCCTCCCTCCCTCTCTCTCACTCGCTCGCTCCCTCTCTCGCTCTCTCTGTAGTTTCCAGTTCTTCTCTTTTTCCTCATTCAGAACTTTTCTTTTAATGATGATGAATAATGAATAATATTAAGTTTATATTGTCTTTATTACTTTATTCACTTGCCTATTTTGTCAAATGTAAGACATGATGAGGCTTAACCAGTGGCGTTTCTGCCCCCCCCCCCGAAAAGCACCATCTTAAGGGGAAAGAACACTTTTTAATTGTATTATCATAAACACAAGATAAATGAAAGTGCAACAGCAGGCGTGCTAAAAAGGTAAACAAAAAGCATACTCAACACATTTGTGCACTTATAAAATCAATAATTAAAAAATATAAAATAAATTGATAAAAAATAAAAACAAAATATTTACCAATATGTCATCAAATATTTAACAGGTGCATCTCTCTCATCGTTTCACTCATAACCTATAACGTCTTAATGCGTGTGTTATTCGTTTTATTTCCTACTCATTATAAATACATATTGTCCCAAAATTATTATTTTTTTAAGAGGGGGGGCGCCGGTGGCAACCTAGGTGACCGCCCAGGTTGCCTATGCTTAGAGATGCCCCTGGTTTTAACAACTCGTGGCTAAAACAACTTTCCAGGACACACATTCATATTGTAACCTACAAAAAAGACCCACTGGCTGACCACTAGGGGGTCTGCTCCCTTTAGTCGAGTGGTTAGCGATGTCACCTCGTGGTGCAGCACAAAAACGGGTTGAATTCCGCAGCGAGCGGGAAAGCGCTAGGTTACAATATGATAGCCCTGAACAAACACGTAAATTAATCCTGGGCAAATACTGCTAGCGACGTAGGTAATGTAATCCCTTTTTAAGTCCAGTTTCACATCCACGGGTCAGTTCGTCATATATTTAAGGTAATTATTTTCATTCTCTCATTCAACCCAGAGCCATAAGGATAACACATTATGCATATTCACTGTACATATTCTCATATTCATGTGTTTCCTTTTATATGCGTGTGTTGTTGTAATGGTTCATGGTGCTGCTAGTTTTTCTCTTTCTTTTTGCACTGGAACTAAGCGACCATGCTGCACCAGAGCAGGCACCACCAGCGTTCCTGCACGGCAGTATCCCAGAATCTAGCTTACGTAGGCTTGCACAGAACTAATGGCAACATGGCCACTAGTTATTAGACCTGAACATTTATCATTTGGTATTTACGCTGGTGACAAATGAAGGTTGCATGGAGAGCGCCACTTGGTCCCACAGCGCTCATTAGGATGGAGCATGCATGCTAACTGTTAGCTGACTACTTCTTATAGACGGTGTACAATTAACACTAGCAAACCGACAGGGCTAAGTTAGATTTAGCTAATAATAGCTAGCTGAACTAGATTTCGCTGGTCCTTCACACGATGAAAATGTACTCAAATTCAAATGTCCTATCAGAGTATTGAAGAAGGTATTTTTAATACTTACCTTCTGTTCCCCACTGCATACAGTATGCGTGGGAGTAGGACAGCATGTGAGCAAGGAGCCGCGAGTTTGTATTTTTCCATCTTTTTCCATGAGTCGCAAAGCTATAACTTCACAACAAAGCTGACATCACATCAACGCCATGACATCACAACAACGCTATGACATCACAACAACGTGTTTGGCCAGTTGCAATTATGATCCTGCAGCAACGTTTATCATGATGTCGTAGGAGCAACACCAACACGTCCATATCAGATCATGCATGGTGGTGGTGCTGGTGGGGGGGTAGTATTTGGTACTACTACTACTACTTCTATTTCTACTACTACCACCACTACTTCTACTATTTTAATTTCAATACTTTCTCTTTGCATTTCTCTAAATGCATGTATCAGTCTACCCAACCACCTATCTATCTATCTATCTATCTATCTATCTATCTATCTATCTATCTATCTATCTATCTATCTATCTATCTATCTATCTATCTATCTATCTATGTTTTTCTGTATTTTCATCTGTTCTACGTATGTCATGTTCTATGTATTACTTCAATTCAGTTCAGATTAAATTAAGTTTTTGTTGTAGTTTATAGTATTTTTTTATTTTATTTATTCGATTTTTATGTTGATGGATTTTTATAAAACCAGAGAAATGAATAGAAATGTCAAACCATCCTGGACATGATGTGTTTTTAGTTGTACATCAGAATAACCGAAGAGACCAGCAAACTGACTGTGGTGCTAAACGTGTTTCTATGGACTCATATTCTGCTTCATAACTCTCATGAAACTACATGAAACTACATGAGACTACATGAAACTACATGAGACTACATGAGACTACTAGACACTACATGAAACTACATGAGACTACATGAGACTACTAGAAGCTACCTGAAACTACATGAGACTACTAGGAGCTACATGAAACTACATGAATTTACATGAAACTACATGAGACTACATGAAACTACATGAATCTAGATGAAGCTACATGAAACTACATGAGACTACATGAAACTACATGAGACTACATAAATCTACATGAAGCTACATGAAACTACATCAGACTACATGAAACTACATGAGACTACATGAAACTACATGAATCTACATGAATCTATATATGAAGAGACATGAAGCTACATGAAAATACACGAGACTACATGAAACTACATGAGACTACATCGGACTACAAGAGGAGATATAAACCACATCTCATGTGTCACACATTTACCCGGGTCGCTGGAGAGACTCTGGCCTGCTGGTGACGTCACAGTTACCCGGGTCGCTGGAGAGACTCTGGCCTGCTGGTGACATCACAGTTACCCGGGTTGCTAGAGAGACTCTGGCCTGCTGGTGATGTCACAGTTAACCGGGTCGCTGGAGAGACTAGCCTGCTGGTGACGTCACAGTTAACCGGGTCGCTGGAGAGACTCTGGCCTGCTGGTGATGTCACAGTTACCCGGGTCACTAGAGAGACTGGCCTGCTTATGACGTCACAGTTAACCAGGTCGCTAGAGAGACTCTGGCCTGCTGGTGACACCACAGTTAACTGGATCGCTGGAGAAACTCTGGCCTGCTGGTGACGTCACAGTTACTCGGGTCGCTGAGAGAGACTCTTGCCTGCTGGTGACATCACAGTTACCCGGGTCGCTGGAAAGACTCTGGCCTGCTGGTGACATCACAGTTACCCGGGTTGCTAGAGAGACTCTGGCCTGCTGGTGATGTCACAGTTAACCGGGTCACTGGAGAGACTCTCGCCTGCTGGTGACATCACAGTTAACCAGGTCACTGGAGAGACTCTGGCCGTCTGGTGACATCACAGTTAACCGGGTCGCTGGAGAGACTCTGGCCTTCTGGTGACATCACAGTTACCCAGATCGCTAGAGAGACTCTGGCCTGCTTATGACGTCACAGTTAACCGGGTCGCTAGAGAGACTCTGGCCTGCTGGTGACACCACAGTTAACCGGATCGCTGGAGAGACTCTGGCCTGCTGGTGACGTCACAGTTACTCGGGTCGCTGGAGAGACTCTGGCCTGCTGGTGACATCACAGTTACCCGGGTCGCTGGAGACTCTGGCCTGCTGGTGACATCACAGTTAACTGGGTCGCTGGAGAGACTCTGGCCTTCTGGTGACATCACAGTTAACCGGGTCGCTGGAGAGACTCTGGCCTTCTGGTGACATCACAGTTACCCAGATCGCTAGAGAGACTCTGGCCTGCTTATGACGTCACAGTTAACCGGGTCGCTAGAGAGACTCTGGCCTGCTGGTGACACCACAGTTAACCAGATCGCTGGAGAGACTCTGGCCTGCTGGTGACGTCACAGTTACTCGGGTCGCTGGAGAGACTCTGGCCTGCTGGTGACATCACAGTTACCCGGGTCGCTGGAGACTCTGGCCTGCTGGTGACATCACAGTTAACTGGGTCGCTGGAGAGACTCTGGCCTTCTGGTGACATCACAGTTAACCGGGTCGCTGGAGAGACTCTGGCCTTCTGGTGACATCACAGTTACCCAGATCGCTAGAGAGACTCTGGCCTGCTGGTGACATCACAGTTAACCAGGTCACTGGAGAGACTCTGGCCTGCTGGTGACATCACAGGAAGTGGAGTGCATGTGAAAGAATGCAGTATTGTCCCTCATCACCAGCCCTCTGCTGCCTCCAGAATAAGCAGGGACCCCTCCCCTTTTCAGCAGAGAGGTTGTTAAAGGAAGAAGATCTTAGATCTTTACATCTTGGAGATGTGAAGATAGAGTTTAAGAGACTAAGGGAATATGACAGCGGTTAAATCAGGAACACAGTAGAATAGAATAGAACCCTGTCCATTAAGTGTAAATCAGGGCTCAGAGGGGCTCAGGTGTGCTGTCACTCATGTGAGCAAGGAGCCGCCAGTTTGGATTTTTCTGGTCTTTTTTCCACGCGTCGCAAAGCTATGACGTCACAATAACATGACTGGTCAGTTGCAATGGCGATCTTGGAGCAACATGGTTATGGGGGGGCTGATATTGGTACTACTACGACTTATTACTACTACTTCTACTGCTACTACTACCTCCACTACTTCTACAACTACTCTGCTATTTTAATTTGATATGTGATATTTTAATGTGATATGGACTGATATGTGACTTATGTGACATATTTGAGTCTGATAGAATTTGACTTGTGATTAAACTGAATCAGACAACAGAACTCACAACTGGAACATCTGCCTCTCTCTCTCTCTCTCTGTCTGTCTGTCTCTGATAGTTGGTCGCCCAAGGGCAGTTCAGAGTGTTGAAGGTTCCTCTGGGCTTCATCAAAGCCTTACAATGGGTAAGTCAACTCATCTGCATGTAATTAAATCCAGCGTCACTTTAACACTGAGAGTAAATCACCTGTTTCCTGCCACACGCCCAGCACACACATGTAGGCTGCTCTGCACACTCCGAGTGCTCCATGGGCGACAGTGGTGTGTGTGTGTGCGTACGTCCACGTCCATGTGTCCATGTCCGTGTGTGTGTGTGTGTGTGTGTGTGTGTGTGTGTGTCCTGTGGTGGACTGGTGATCTGTGCAGCATGTCTCCTTGTCTTCTGCATCAATGCATGCTGGGATAAAGTCGAGCCCACCCTGACAACTCTGAACTGGATCAGGCAGGTGTAGAAATGAATGAACAAATGAATGGATGAAAGAGGGAATGGAGATAAATGATGATTAGTTCAACCTCAAGTCTAGTCCAGGTCTGTCTAAATTAGACCCTCCTGTCTAAACCAGTTCGAGTCTGGTTTCACTGGTTTACAAAGACTGGAAGTGTTATTCGAACCAAAAGAATGGGACCTGTCGGATGCAAATCTGATGATGATGATGTCACTGGAGGAGGGAGTCTATGAACATGCAGGATATTGTCAGTCACTATACAACCCTGCTGGTCTTTTGCTGGCTGGCTTATTAGTGACATCTAAGTAACATCATAACCACAACTATTCCATAAGCATACCATAACCGTACTGTAACTGCTGTAGCAGGTGCACGTGTGCCTCAGTAGGCCTCCAAATTTGAGAAAATATACTGTTAAGAGTTTCTGCAAACACTCAGAAATAATGACCCGGTCTGACAGACAGCTGACCAGATCTACTATTGCACTACCTAAAGTCGTGGATGGCGTTCACATCGATGTAATTGTTTGTGGATTCTCCTCTCTCCTGCCCTACCTGCACCAGCACACTCGAGTGCATCAGATTTCCACCATGGGGCCAAAAAACGTCAACCAGGAGGAGGATTTCTAGTCACTGTCTATGATCCCTGAGCTGCTTGATCAGGAGAAATCATTTTTTAAACACTCGAATGAGCAACAGGAAAAACATTTCAAGCCTTTGGTTCAATTAATAATGGACTTAACAAACCAAAGGATGGATAATATCATGAAAGATGTACAGGACATTTCAGATCAGTTTGCAGTTCTCACAAAAGGATGTGAGGTTGGTGTGGCGTTTGAATTGTTCGCTGTATTTTTTTCGGATTTCCCCTGTATTCTTCATCTGTCTTACATGCATGGTCAGGTAAACTTTCTTAATACTTTTTACCGGGTGTTCAGTGGTTTTATTGGGTGGATTTCAGGAGGAACGGCGTCCTCCAAGATGCCACCTCCGTCCATCCGTCACCGGATCTGGATAGTCTCGCCGGAGCCAAGCGTGACGGTGCAGGAGGTTTTGTTGGCCGTAGGAGAACAAGTTGGTCATGGCAAGCTACTGTTTGCTTCCAGGATGAACAAGGCTCCATCAGTAGTCAGGTAACAGGTGAGGGCGAGGGCTTCGATTACGATTCGGAGTCTGATAGTGTGTCAGTTGCTGAAACATCAAACCGCAGCACAGATCTGTGTTCCCTGGAGGACATAAATGTTTTTTTGGATGAAACTTTTGGGAAGTCAGTAGAACATGCCTTTCTGACTAGACCAAGCTAGTCTAGACCAGACTAGCTTGGTCTAGTCAGAAAGGCACAAACTGAGGAAGCCTCTTGGATGAGAGGCGAAACGTCTTCAAGGATATAGACCAAGTCCAGTTGCACTTGATTCAACTCCTTTTGATAACCATGACCTGGATGAATGAGAACATTCACAGACATGTTGCAGAACAATTTGGGTCTGACACCCTTAAAATGGTGAGGGAATATGAAAGGATGGCTCGGAAGATTGCAGACTACAGAAACCACTTGCGATTCAATCTGAGATGCAGACAACACAGGCTCATACCCACTAGCCTGCGCCTGTGTACCACAATGAAAGGACATAGAGCAGACAGAATCATAGAGAACGCACAGAGTTAACTCCTGAATGAAAGAGTGAGACAGGTCCATTTCACTATTGAAGGGCTGAAGGAGAAATCTGACCAACTACTCCAGCAAATAACATCCCACTTGCCCGGTGCAGTCTTGGAGAGGATCGCTGATTTCACCAAGAAAGCCCAACTATCTCAACACCACAAAACCAAAGACAGGCAGACAAGGAAGTTTCAAAACTTACAGCGATGAACCAGCAACACTAGCCAAGCAGATATACTTACCTGGAGACAAAAGACAGAACATCCCACACAAAATGGAACGGAGAACAGATGGATCAAGAATCTGTCGGCCAAGGTACTTTCCCAATCAGAGAAGGAGGTCTTAGCCAAAGGACTGAACTTCGCCATGACACCCAAACAACTACCTATAGTTGACTTCATCACATCCACAGAATCAGCCATAAGGAAAAACAAGCTAATGGAAACCGAGGTGGAACAGCTTAGGTTAAAGGTATCAGCAGCTCTGTCCAATGCGAAACTCCCTCCTTCCAACCCAACCATGGAGGAAAGGAAAGCCGTGACAGCCCTGAGCAAGGATGAAAACATCACTATCCTTCCAGCAGATAGGGGAAGATGCACGGTTATCCTCGACACAACAGACTACCACGCCAAGATCACGTCATTATTCAGCGACACCGACACCTATGAACCTCTGAGACGCGATCCTACTAGTGGTTACAAGAGGAGAATAATAGAGTACCTACAGAAACTACAGAAAGGAGGAGCCATTGATCAGATACAATACCACCGTCTCTACCCACAAGATAACATTCCATGCATATATGGACTCCCTAAGATCCATAAAGATGGAACCCCCCCTCAGGCCCATCGTCAGCAGCATAAACTCGGTCACGTACAACATTGCCAAACATATAGCCAACATCTTGACCCCTTTAGTTGACGAAACACCTCACCATGTTCAAAACTCCATTGACTTCGTGGACAAGGTCCAAGGTGTAAAACTGGAACCAAATGAAACCATGGTATCCTACGATGTGACCTCGTTATTCCCCTGCATCCCAACCATGGAGGCTTTGGAAACTGTGAGGCAAAGTTTGCTACGGGACGACACCCTCCACAATAGGACCAACCTCAGCCCAGACCAGATTTGCCAACTACTGGACCTTTGCCTGAACACTACATATATCCAATTCAGGGGCCAGTTTTACAGACAGAAACACGGCTGTGCAATGGGCTCACCAGTATCGCCCATTGTGGCCAACTTATATATGGAAGAGGTAGAACACAGGGCCCTGAACTCCTTCAGAGGAACACCTCCGAGCCACTGGTTCAGATATGTGGACGGCACATGGGTCAAAATCCAAACACAAGAGGTGCAAGCGTTTACCAAACACATCAACTCAGTGGACAAGAACATTAAGTTCACAAGGGAAGACGTAAAGAACAACAGTTTGCCCTTCTTGGACTGTGACGTCCACATTGGGGAAGACAGGAGCCTCCACATTGGGGTTTACAGGAAACCTACACACACAGACCAATATCTACTTTTCGACTCACACCACCCTCTGGAACACAAACTGAGCGTCATCAGAACTCTGCAACACAGAGCTGACAATGTGCCCAGCAGCACTCAGGCACAACGAGAAGAACACAAACACCTGAGGGGAGCTTTAAAAACCTGCGGCCACCCCAGTTGGACCTTTGTGAAAACTGCAACACGTTCCAAAAAGACCAGACTAGTTTGGTCTAGTCAGAAAGGCACGAACTGAGGGAGCCTCTTGGATGAGAGGCGAAACGTCTTCACGGATATATACCAAGTCCAGTTGCACTTGATTCAACTCCTTTGGATAACCATGACCTGGATGAATGAGAACATTCACAGACAAGTCAGTAGAAGTAAAACATTATTTCAATAATACGGACAAGTTCATTAGGACTGTTGGTCATCTGCAGAAACAGGTTGGTGTTGAGCTGCTTGATGAGAAAACATTTCCACCTTAAGGAACACGTCACAGCCTTGAGAAGGGCAGCAAAGGGGAAAACTGTAAGAAGAAAGTTGTGAAACAAATTATGATCATGCGTCACAGGGTGCTTTATTCTTGTTTCTGGTTCATGCCGGTGTGTTTCTGTCTCTATCTTATTTTCTGTCCTACCCATCTTGTGCAGGGGCTCAGGGTTGGATCTCTTAATATTAATGGTGAGGCGTCCGGGTAGCGTAGTGGTCTATTCCGTTGCCTACCAACATGGGGATTGCCAGTTCAAATCCCTGTATTACCTACGGCTTGATCAAGTGTCTCTACAGACACAATTGGCCGTGTCTGCGGGTGGGAAGCCGGATTTGGATATGTGTCCTGGTCGCTGCACTAGCACCTCCTCTGGTCGGTCGGGGCGCCTGTTCGGGGGGGGGGGGCGTGATCCTCCCACGCGCTACGTCCCCCTGGTGAAACTCCTCACTGTCAGGTGAAAAGAAGCAGCTGGTGACTCCACATGTATCGGAGAAGGCATGTGGTAGTCTGCAGCCCTCCCCAGATCAGCAGAGGGGGTGAAGCAGCGACTGAGACGGCTTACAAGAGTGGGGTAATTGGCCAAGTACAATTGGGGGGGAGGGGGGGAATAATAATTTTAAAAAAAACAATAATGGTGGGTGGGACAAACGTAAGAGGGCTTTAGTGGCTGAGGTTGTGAAGCAGAAAAAGATAGATGTGGTTTTTCTGCAGGAAACTCATAGTGACCAAACTAAAGAGATAGACTGGGGGGTGGTGGTGGGAGGGGTCATATGTACTCAGCCTGGCACCAACTTTAGTGTGTGTGTGTGTGTGGGGGGGGGTAGCAGTGTTACTAACTATAAGAACTAATCCAAGAATTGTATCATCTGTGGAGTTAGTCAAGGGGAGATGTCTGATTGTAAGGGTAGAAATTTAAGGGTGCATTTTCTGTTTGGTCAATATATAAACTTAGCACAGAAAGTAAGGAAATTTGTGTTTGGTAGATTATTTCTTTGTTGTAACAATGCTTCTTGGCAATAAATCTTATATCAGGCACCTGATTGTCAGCACCTGGGGTACCAGAAGCTCAAAACAAGAGTCAACAGCAACAGCAAAATAAGCTGTTTGGCATTGGCAGAGAACATTTGGCAATTTTTTCATGGGCGCAAGCCACATACTCAGCTCTGCTGCTCATCCCACAAATGCATGTTCCTCACAAATGTGGCACCATTTAAAAGGGAAATAAACAGGCTTTCCAACGGTATAAGATTTATTGCCAAGAAGCATTGTTACAACAAAGAAATAATCTACCAAACACAAATGTCCTTACTTTTTGTGCTAAGGGGGCTGACAGATCAGCTTTTCTTCGTGTTTTGAGGGATGAACTGCAGAAGTGTGGTCAGGAGCAGCTGATCATGGGTGGGGACTGAAACTGCACCATTGATTTCACCATGGACAGGACACGTGAGGAACCACACATTCACTCATCTGGTAGCTTAGGCAGTATAGTTATTCAATTAGATTTACTAGATGCATGGAGGTTGAAACACCCCACTGGTAGACAGTACACATGGGTCAGGGTGAGCAATAACAGGGTTAGTGCAGCCAGGTTAGACAGGTTCCACATTTCAAAGTCACTTGCATCCAGTCTAGTTTGTAGCTCCATTACTCCAGTTGGCTTCACTGATCACCATCTCATCACGGTAGATTTGATCATTTCTCCTGGGCAAAAAGTTAGGTCATATTGGCATTTCAACAACAAGTTGTTGCAGGATAGCGTTTTCTGTCAGAGCTTTGAACATTTTTGGGACTGCTGGCAAAGTAAAAAAGCTAATTTTGATTCGCTGAGGCAGTGGTGGGAAGTGGGTAAGGCACAGATTCGTGTCTTCTGTCAGCAGTATACGTCTCACTCCACTGCTAGTATTAAAGCAGCAGTCCAGGAGCTGGAGGACCATATTAAGAAAATTGAGTGTGTTATGAATAGTAATTCAGGTGTTGCTACTGACGGCCTACTGCAAGAAAAAAGACTGGACCTCAGGATTTTCATGCAGGAGAGAGTGAAAGGAGCCCTCGTTAGGTCTTGTTTCCTGAACATTAAAGACATGGATGCTCCAAGTGCTTTTTTTTCAGTTTGGAGAAGATTGTTGCCTAGAGCAAGCTGATGACATCCCCAAAGCTCCCCGGTGGCAGGCTGACGACTGATCCAAAGGAAATGAGGAGTCATGCTGTGGCTTTTTACTCTTCTCTCTTTGGAGCAGAGAAGTGTGATCACAGGGCAGTTCTTCAGAGCTCCTCAGCTCATTCCAAGGGAAAAGACAGGCCTGGATAGAGAACTCAGACTGAAGAAGTTGGCTGTAGCTGTCGGTCAGATGGCTTCAGAACGGGCTCCAGGAACAGATGGACTCACCATTGATTTTTACAAGTGTTTCTGGTGTTCTTTTGGACCTGACCTGCATGAAGTTCTCTTGGAATGCTTCCATGCAGGGATGATGCCTGTCTCTTGTAAGAGGGCAGTTCTTTACTTGCTCCCTAAAAAGAGAAATTTAGCTTTGCTGAAAAACTGGAGGCTGGTGGCCCTCTTATGCTCAGACTATAAAGTGCTTTCCAGAGCACTGTCAAACAGACTAAGAGACTATCTGAATATACTTGTCCATATGAACCAAACATACTGTATACAGGGCAGAACAATAATGGACAATCTTTTTCTTTTTCGAGACGTATTTAACCTACATAAACTTTATGATCTTGACTATGGTATTCTCTCCATAGATCAAGAAAAGGCATTCGAAAGGGTGGACCATGGCTATTTGTTTTCAGTACTTAAGGCTTTTCGTTTTGGTGACCATTTTGTATCATGGGTGGGGTTATTGTACCGTGGTTCTGAGTGTTTGGTGAAAGTTGGGGAAGGGTTGAGCCAGTCAATCCCTGTGCAGAGGGGGATAAGGCAGGGTTGTCCCATCTCAGGGCAGCTTTACAGTCTGGCTATTGAACTTCTGCTGTGTAGGCTGAGAAGCTGTCTCAGTGGGCTTTCAATGTCAGGCACACAACACAACTTACCTTTGATAGTTCCTGCCAATGCAGATGATTTAAATGTGTTTGTCAGGGTTCAGGGGGATGTTCAGGAACTACAGGGGAGTCTGGGCTTATATCAGAAGGCTTCATCAGCAAAAGGAAACTTGGCAAAGAGTAAGGCCTTACAGGTAGGACAGAGGAGAGAGAGGGCAGCACCCAGTTTGCCTGCAGGTCTGCAGTGGGGGACAAGAGGGATAAAGGTGTTGGGGGTATTTTTGGGCACAGAGGATTATCAGAGGCAGAACTGGGAGGGTGTGATTGAGAACGTGTGTGCCAAGTTGTCTAAATGGAAATGGTTGCTACCCCAGCTGTCCTATAAGGGTCGAGTTTTGGTTGCCAATAACTTAGTTGCCACGACACTGGGGTTTAAATATAAACAAAATTGAAAAGAAAAATGTCAACCAATGAACTTTAACTTGGGACAAGCAAATTGGCTATTTATGTAAGCAGAAAGAGGAAGATCGATGACTCAGTAGACATTGATGTAAAATTGCTGTTTACTAGGATGGTGAAAGCCAGAAAGACGATTGATTTTAATTATTACAGCGAAATGAGGGCTACCCAGCAGCTCAGTGTTACCTGGGCTCATGGGGATGTGTTGTGCCTGATAAAATTCTTCTGGAGAATTGACGTGATTTATTTATTTTAAGTATCTATTTATTTGCTTATGTTTTGAATATAGCTGTATTTTTTAAAAATAAAAGTTATTTTTTAAAATTAAAATCTCTCTCTCTCTCTCTCTCTCAGTTCTTTGCCATCTTTGCGTTCTCCACGTGTGGGAGTTATTCGGGGATGTTTAAGATGTCAGTCGACTGTAAGAACAGGACAGAGAGTGACCTCAGCATCGAGGTGGAGTTTGAATATCCCTTCAGGTCAGTACCACATCACCGCTATTCACTGTTACCCACCACACACTATTATCATCATCATCATTATTATTATTATTATCATTAAGAAGTCCTACAAGTCTCAGAGTCCTGTTGCCTGCTGTTATTGATCTGGTCTGGTCACATGGTAATTTTGGTTGAATTTCTCTCGTCCTCATACGGAGACAAGCCATGCAGAGTGCTCTCTAGTGCCACTGATCGCTTCAAACCAAGTGCAGTTCAGCAAGTCGGATAATGTTGGAAAACTGCTTTACGACGGCCAGAACCAGAGGATATACATATTCTGCTTATTAGATTATGCAGATTATTCATAATAATTTTTCTTTTCTTTTCATCAGACACTCAGAAGCAGCTGTTCATGTGCTCATTTAAGATGCTAACTCTGCTAACTGAACGTTAACCGCGTTCACTTTACAAATAGGTGTCATCAACATTCAACAGACAAGTGTAAAATCAAATCTGGGTGGCGAAGACAGTTCTTGATATCTATTTTTCTTCCACACTTCAAATGTAAGAGAAATATGAGGCCAACTGTTTCTACTGTGTCTAAAACTTTCCCTCTAATTCCGAAGCCCTCTTATGGAGAATCGATCTCCCCCGGAATCTGGTCTAGCAATTTAGACAGGAGCAAATAGGAAGTCCATCGCAAAGATTTGAATAAATTAAGCTTTTCTTTCTAAATCCATTCAAATAAAATTTCAGATAACCTTGAGAAATTAAATAATCTCTTCTCTCACTCTCAATCTGTCTCTCTCCGTCTGTCTCTCTTGCTCTCCTCCGTCTCTCTCTCTGTCTCTCTCTATCCCCCCCCCCCGTCTCTGTATCCCCCCCCCCCGCCCAGACTGCACCAGGTGTATTTTGACGCCCCCACCTGTAAGGGAGGGAACCCGGACCGTCTCTTCCTCGTGGGAGATTACTCTTCCTCTGCCGAGTTCTTCGTCACCATCGGAGTCTTCGCCTTCCTTTACTCCACTGCCGCGCTCAGCATCTACATTTTCGCCTACGACAAGTACAAGGAGAACAACAAGGGACCTCTTATTGTAAGTCCGCCTGGGGGGCGCCATCTTCCTCTATAGTTCAATTCATTCATCTGTCAGGAGTTCCAGACTAAACATGTTAAAACATTCATTCATTCATTATCCAAACTAGTTCCCATGAGGCACTGCGGGCTGTATTTTATTTGTTGCTATGCTGTTAACAAACTGTTAAACCAACCATTTAGCAAGTAAGCAGTCTTTCTTGTTTTGTTGAGGCAAGTATGTTTATATAGCGTATTTCACACACGAAGATGATTAAGACATTTAAAAAATGATGCAGAACAAGTTCAAGTTTCACTTTATTGTCATGTACATATAAAAAGTACCATGTACCTTCAAATACAATGAAATGCATGTGCCTTGGCTCGCTCAGCCCTTAAAACGATATATAAGGAAATAATAATAACATAAATCCCACAAAATAATAAATCACTGAAGTTATGTAAGGAGCCTACTGGTCATTATGCTGACCTCCTGGGGGTAAAAACTGTGTGTAAGGTGTCTGGTCAGAGCCCTGAGGCTCTGCAAGCGTTGTCCTGAGGGAAGGAGGAGAATAGACCATGTGCTGGGTAGATGGTGTCCTCCATGATACTTAGAGGCTTCCTTCTGCAACGGGTGGTGTACATGTCCTGAAGCTGTGTCAGTGCTGTTCCGATGATGTCTGAAGCCGTTTTTACTGTCCCTCTCAGTTGTTTGTCGTCCTGTTCTGTCAGGTTTCCAAACCACACCAAACTGACCAGTTTCTGTGGACACTGAATTTTCAAGACATCTCAGAAAGTACAGTCTCTGTTATGCCTTCTAAATGACACAACTGGTGATTAGAGACCAGGACAGGGAGTCCGAGATCTGAAGTTCTTCACAATTTCAACAGGGACACTGCTGATGTAAACTGTTGTCTGAATCGTTTTGGATTTCTTAAAATCAACAGTTATCTTCTTTGTTTTCTCAACATTTAAGGACAGGATGTTATCTTGACACCATGTGGATAGGTCCCTCACCTCCTTCCTATAGCCATCTTCATGTTGTCATTTATCAGTCCAGTTACTGTGGTGTCATCTGCAAATGTCACAGTCATGTGTGAACAGACTGTAGAGTAAGGGACTAAGTCAACAACAACGTGGTGCTCCTGTGTGGAGAACTATGGGAGATTAGTAGCTGGTACCTGCTCTCACTGTCTGAGGCCTGTCTCAGACAGTCATAGAAAATCATAGAACCACTTACAGATGGAATTAAAAAGACCAGGTCCCTAAGCTTTAACACCAGTTTAGATGGTATAGTGGTATTATTGTAGAGCTGTAGTCAATAAACGACATTCTGACATATGTGTTTTTCCTTCAAGGTGTTTTAACACAGCATGCAGAGCTGATGACACAGCATCTTCCACACATCTATTTGACCAGTACGCAAACTGTAGAGGATCAAGGTTGCCAGGAATGTAGATTTCTGTATGACTTAGGTAATTTTTCAAAGCATTTCATTATCACTGAGGTCAAAGCAACAGGTCTGTAGTCATTAAGACAGGGTATTGGTGACGTTTTGGGTACAGGCACAATAAGGGTTTTCTTAAAGCATGGAGGAACCACACAGTGACAATGACAGATTAAAAATGTCTGTAAAGGGTGGACTTCCGGGTGACAGATGGAGTAGACGTGTGTTTCTCAAACTCCCGCTACACTTTACACACAACTTAATTTCAGAGCCTCATTTCTGCACTCAGCAATGTGAAATTCGACAGTTCTTTTGGCAATACTCATTTCTTGCCAAAACAACTTTGAAATGACATCGAGAATGACCAAAAAGAAAGACGACAACTCCGTCACCACCGAGGAGAACATGGCTGCCCTAACTGAACTACTTGAGGAGCATAAAAAAAGCCTTCTCTACGGAATTAAAATCGGCCAGAGCAACACCTGAAGTGAAATTTGACCTTGTCCGGGCAACGGTCACAGACCATGGACATCGTTTGGCTTTGTTCGAGCCTCGAGACTAACGCGAACCAACTTAGTGACCAAATGGAGGCGATGGATGCTAAATACACAGCTATGGAGGAGAGCTACAACACGCTAAAGGCTAAAACCATCGACCTCGAGTCGTGCAGCCACTGCAACAACACAAGAATAATCGGCCTACCTGAGTCGATTGAAGGTACACAACCCACGGCCTTCTTTCCCAAGCAGCTGGTGGAAATCCTCGGCGACAAGACCCTTCCTTCACCTCTGGAGCTCGACCGTGCCCATAGGGCTCTTACAGCCAAGCCTGCCTCGGGGTCCAGGCCAACAGCGGTAATCGTACACATCCACCACTACAAAACGGAAGAGGCGATCATCCAGGAGGCCCGAAGGAGGAGAGGAGGGCTGTCCTACCGGGGAAAACCATTGGCAATCTTCGAAGACTACTGCCCCAAAGTTACCGAACAACACATGGCATACCGGGAGGTGATGCCAAGGCTGTATCAACAGGGCTTCAAGCCATCGCTCCTATTCTCAGCGAGACCACGAATCACAATGAAAGATGGGAGAAAAAGCACCGTGGACGCCGTGACTTTCCTGGCAACTCAGCAAAATGCATTGCAATGACCAGGGAAGAGCGGTAACTTTAATAATTATGGCCGAAACTATGACAAACTCAATATGCTATCTCTGATTAGCGCTGTTGTGCTACATGTTAATGTTCCTAGTTTATACTTTTATGGAGAACACGACATGGGGAACATTTGTGTGTCATTTGCACTTGAGATACCACTTATACAAGCATGCTGTCTTTGTAGTTCCTTGTTGATGTGGGTTCGGCTAACTGGCCATTTTGTTAGCTTACATAGTTTTGTGTTAACGTAGTAGTATCTGGCACTAAGGCAGACAGGGCAGCACCAGACACATCTTCAAGAGGAATGTGAAGCACTTTCGAACGAATGTTCTATGATGTCCAAGTGTTACATCCAAACTGTCCCTCTTATTTAAAGAAATCACCAGAAGAACTCTATACAAAGGCAGAGAGGGATAAGATGAGAAAGTACAACAGTCGGATACTGACAGCAGAAAAAGGATCTTTTACGCCCCTTATATATAGCACATTTGGCAGATGGGGTCCTTAAGCTGCTAAGTACCATAAGCGACTGGCAATCCTCCTATCAAAGAAACGCAATGAAGAGTACACAAAAGTTATGAGCCGTATGAGGACCAGAATACGGTTCTCAATACGTTGCTGTACATTGATTTCAGTGAGAGGTGAACGTGGGAGAAGACCGCCCTCAACAAAGCTCCTTTCAGCGATATGTTTCCATCTGATACTAGAAGCAATGCAGTATGAATGTTTTTAAAATATTAGGAGCATCTGTACTTTTAATGATTTTGACTGTGGTGTTCTCATTGATTTTGTATAATAATAATAAAGTTCCTTTTGCCAGTTTTGTGTTAATAACATAGCCCCCAGGTTTTCAAAGTGGGGGCCGCCAGGAGGCGCTAGGGGGTCCGGGAGAGGAAAATGAACAATGCAGTTAAAAAAAACTAAGTGAGTCGGCGGATAGTTGACATGGCTCAGGACGTGTCTGTTCAGCTTTTGGAACAGGTGAGAACCAGCGAGTACTTTGCACTTCAGCTGGACGAGAGCACGGACGTGTCCAATGTTTACAATAAAAAAGAAAGAAATATTGAATAGTATTGGCTACTACAACGTCAACAGTGGAACAAATAATAGCACCCCCCCTGGTCTGGCGGACGAACTACCTCACACAAAATGGCATCACACAGACAACTTACTATGGGGCTGCACTTCTGTGACAGTGACTGATCCTCATTGCGCACATAACGTAGCTTCTACATAGTTTCATCTCATTCGTTTCATTTTTTTTCAATTACTTTCACCATACTTTGTCTGTGTACAGATTTTAGTAGACACTTAAAAGTTGAAAACTTCCTTATTTTGAGGCACTTGTATCAATATGGGATTGAGGCTAAAACTGCCAGGAAGTGTATGTATGGGTTAGATAAAGTTAGGGAGAGCTTGCAACTGTTTAATACAGTTACTGTCTTGGATATGGGTATATGGGAAGTTCTTATTGGGCTTTCATGTTCTTGGGAAGTTTTGTGGGAATGGTGGGGGGTAGGGAAGGGACTGTCTTGCTTTAACACAGACACTACACTAGGTTCTTTTTGGAAAAGTCGCAATAGATCTAACTTAGAATACATACTATGTATTGTCCATTTCCCCTTTAATGCTATTACATGGAGTCTATACAACACTGCTACTCTTCAGCACATGTCCCTTACAAACTATAATGAGTAGGTACTCGAGACTTATGGGAGGCTAGGCGGGGCAGCACTTCCATTCTGCTTTCCAGGCCAAGGCAAGTGGGGTCTCCATCCTAGTAGCTAAACATATACGCTTCAAACCAACCAAGATCACAGCTGATAAGAATGAGAGGGTTATAGTTGTCTCAGGGAAATTCCATCCATCCATCCATCCATTATCCGAACCGCTTATTCTGCTCTCAGGGTCACCCAGCAGTCACTGGGCTGCAGGCGGGGAGACACCCTGGACAGGCCGCCAGACCCTCACACAGGGCCGACACACCATCACAACACACACACATACACATTCATACCTAGGCACAATTTAGTACGGCTGATTCACCTGACCTACATGTCTTTGGACTTTGGGAGGAACGGGAGCCCCGCAGGAAACCCACGCAGACACAGGGAGAACATGCAAACTCCACACAGAGGTTGAACAGGGATGACCCCCAAGGTTGGACTACCCCGGGGCTCGAACCCAGGACCTTCTTGCTGTGAGGTGACTGCGCTAACCACTGCGCCACTGTGCTGCCCCTCAGGGAAACTATTTAACATAAATGTTGTCCTGGCCAACGTATATGCCCCGAACATGGCTGATACTGGTGATCACCTGTTTCTCTTCTTCTTGACCTTGGCACACACTACTTCATACTCGAGAGGGGGGGCTTCAACTGTTGGTTGGACCCAATCCTGGATCACTCTTCCACCAAACCTGGAGTAGTGAATAAATCTGCATCATATATTCACTCTTTTCTTTTTGAGCTTGAAATTTCAGATACATGGCGGTTCCCTCACTCTAAGGAGAGACAGTATTCCTTTTTTTCCAAATGTACATCGCGCATACTCCAGAATAGACTATATTTTCATCGACAATAGATTAATCCCCCAAGTCCGTTCCTGTACATACCAAAGTATTGTTATATCTGATCATGCCCCTGTGGTGATGTCACTGCTGCTCCCTGGTACTCCACAGCCCACAAGGCACTGGTGTTTTAATTCAACCCTACTTTCTGATGATATATTTGTAAAATATATAATAGAAGAACAAATTACCTTTTTTCTTGAAACTAATAACACTCCGGATGTCTCTGCTCTTGTGGTCTGGGATGCACTTAAGTCCTACCCGAGAGGGCAAATTATATTGTTCACTGCAAACAAGAAAAAACAATCTCAGAGGGTACGATTAGATTTAGCAACTAAATTCCTAGAAATTGATAAGCAATATGCACTAACCCAAACCCCAGAATTATATAACAAAAGATTAGAACTCAAAACTAAATTTGACCTCCTTATTACTCACCAAACGCAAAATCTGTTTTCATAAAAGCGAAAGTACCTTTTATGAACATGGTGAAAAGACAGGGAAACTGTTAGCTAACCAGTTAAAGGGACGTAGGACTAAACAACTCATAAGTATTCACACAGACAGTGGGCATGTCACCGTAGATCCCATTAAAATCAATAATACATTTAAAGATTTCTACTCCCATCTATACACCTCCCAATTTGATGGGGATGAAGTGGCAATCAAAGACTTTCTTGACCCTTTGCCCATCCCAACTATTCCCCCAGACTTGGTGACGAAACTAGAAGCACCTCTAACCCAAGCAGAAATAACCCTGGCGATATCATCAACGCAATCTGGAAAATCCCCAGGGCCAGATGACTTTCCAGCCGAATTTTTCAAGACGTTCTTGGCACTCCTCTCCCCACAATTAACAGCCGTCCTGATAGAATCCCTTCAGCTGGGCTCACTCCCTCCGTCCCTGAATGAGGCTGTATCATTCTCACAGCCAAGAAATGGAAAGACCCTGTACAATGTGCCTCGTACAGGCCAATTTCACTTCTGAACACCGATGCTGAGATCGGTTGAGAGTGAGACTTGACAGGCACAGAACACTACAACAACACACCAGACACTTCACAACAACCCAGCTTCTTACACAAGAATGTCAGACACGCGCCTCACTCTGAACCATCACCACTGGCTAGCAGAAATGTGAACAGGAGAGCCGAGCACGTAAGTCTCTCCCTGCCAGTACATAGCCTCTCCAACAGCAAGCCCTATGTAGCGCCTCCTCGTGGTGACACACGGTAACTGGGTACACCTTGGATCCTGGCTGAACTACAAGGAACTCGGAGGAGGTCTGGCCCCTAGACGTGCAGTACGCAGGCCAACCGGTGTGTGGATATTCCCTGATGCCTACGAACCACCCCCAGCTGTCGATTAAATAGTGCCACCTAGTGGATACCTCGGGAGAGCAATAGGCTACAGGGGTAAACCCCTACACAACATCAACGTCCACAGTGCTGTTGTATTTTTTTTGTTTTCTTGCCCTTTTTTACGTGTTTAAGTGGGAGAGTCCTGCTGGTGTCGTGTGTGGCTGTCGCTTCTCCCTCTCGTAGCCTCCCTTCCCATCCACCCCTGCATGTCTCTGTTATGTTTATCTGTTGTCTTGTTTCACCCCGTTTATTGTAGATGTAGCAGAGCGATGTTGTTACGCTAGATTGTGGACTGAGTCTTTAATTTGATATGCATTATAAGAATGACTGGTCTCTTATTGTGAAATCTTACAGAGCGGAAGTTTTAGCTCAAAGGATGATACCAACTGGTTTTGTTTATGTGGGTGACTTCCTGGTTTCATATTAACTTCTTACAACGCACGAGTACATATATAATTGTCAAAGTACATTTCGGAAGTCCTTATAAAGTTGGTAGAATCTGGTCATCACATTTCAAAGCTGATATTTGGCGTTATGAAGACGCTCTAGTATAATGGACTCTCCCGTTGTGGAACAAGCTCTTCCGTCGCACCTGGTGCCTTCCCTGTCACGCTGGACTCTAAAAGAGACGGCTGTGGGCACTGTATGCGGAAGGAGACCTGTATATTCACTGCTGTGTACTGTTTTCATTCAGGCTCCTGATGGCAATAAATACAATATCATCTACCATCTACCTGGTCATCGTAGCGTCGTCAGTCACACCAACAAACTACACAACGCAGAGAACCATGCTACATAAAGCCACTTTGAGTGTTAGAAAAGCGCTATATAAGTTTAATTTATTATTATTATTATTACTACCACTACTACTACTACCACTACTACTACTTCCACTACTACTACTTCCACTACTACTACTACTACCACTACTACTTCCACAACTACTACCACTACTACTACTTCCACTACTACTACTACTACTACTACCACTACTACTTCCACAACTACTACTACTACCACTACTACTTCCACAACTACTACCACTACTACTACTTCCACTACTACTTCCACAACTACTACTACTACTTTCGGCTGCTCCCTTTAGGGGTCACCACAGTGGATCATCCATTTCCATCTCTTCCTGTCCTCTGCATCTTCCTCTGTCACACCAGCCACCTGCATGTCCTCCCTCACCACATCTATAAACCTCCTCTTTGTCCTTCCTCTTCTCCTCTTCCCTGGCAGCTCGATGACATTATTGTCATTATCAGCCAAAAACTATATAAGAAATTCAGTCTTGGTTCTACTACTACTATCTTAGGCTGCTCCCATTAGGGGTCGCCACAGCGGATCGTCCGTTCCATCTTTTCCTGTCCTCTCCGTCTGTCCAAACCCTTTCAATTTTGTCTCTCTTGCTTTGTCTCCAAACCGTCTAACCTGAGCTGTCTCTATAATATACTCATTCCTAATCCTGTCCTTCATCACTCCCAATGAAATCTTATCATCTTCAACTCTGCCACCTCCAGCTCCACCTCCTGTCTTTTCCAATACTTTTTTCTAATTGCTTTTTCTAATACTGCATGTATGTGCATGTGTGCATATGTGTGTGTGTGTGTTTTCCAGGACTTGGGTGTGACGGCAGTGTTTACCTTCATGTGGCTGGTCAGCTCAGCGGCCTGGGCTAAAGGTCTGTCAGATGTGAAGACGGCGACCGACCCTGACAAGGTCATCACGCTCATCTCAGCCTGCCGCTCCAAGGAGAACCACTGCCGAGAGGTTCATGATCCTGTGATGTCTGGACTCAACACCTCCGTGGTGAGACTGGCGCTGTTGTGTGTGTGTATGTGTGTGTGTGTGTGTGTGTGTGTGTGTGTTAAAAGGTTTTTGTGGTTACTTTCTTGGTAGAAACCCCAATGACCTTATTGTCATTATTAGCTACAAAACGACATTAGAAATTCAGTCTTGGTTCTACTACTACTACTTTCAGCTGCTCCCGTTAGGGGGCGCCACAGCGGATCATCCATTTCCATCTCTTCCTGTCCTCTGCATCTTCCTCTGTCACACCAGCCACCTGCATGTCCTTCCTCACCACATCCATAAACCTCCTCTTTGGCCTTCCTCTTCTCCTCTTCCCTGGCAGCTCCATATTCAGCATCCTTCTCCCAGTATACCCAGCATCTCTCCTCCACACATGTCCAAACCATCTCAATCTTGCCTCTCTTGCTTTGTCTCCAACCCGTCCAACCTGAGCTGTCCCTCTAATATACTCGTTCCTAATCCTGTCCTTCTTCATCATTCCCAATGAAAAGCTTATCATCTTCAACTCTGCCACCTCCAGCTCCTCCTCCTGTCTTTTCATCAGTGCCACTGTCTCCAAACCATACAACATTGCTGGTCTCACAACCATCTTGCAAACCTTCCCTTTAAATCTTGCTGGTACATACAGTGGTGCTTGAAAGTTTGTGAACCCTTAAGAATTTTCTATATTTCTGCATAAACATCATCAGATTTTCACACAAGTCCTAAAAGTAGATAGAGAGAACCCAGTTAAACAAATGAGACAAAAATATTATACTTTGTCATCATTTATTTATTGAGGAAAATGATCCAATATTACATATTTGTGAGTGGCAAAAGTATGTGAACCTTTGCTTTCAGTATCTGGTGCCCCCCCAGCAATAACTGCAACTAAACATTTCTGGTAACTGTTGATCAGTCCTGCACATTGGCTTGGAGGAATTTTAGTCCATTTCTCCGTACGGAACAGCTTCAACTCTGGGATGTTGATAGGTTTCCTCACATGAACTGCTCGCTTCAGGTCCTTCCACAACATTTCGATTGGATGAAGGTCAGGACTTTGACTTGGCCATTCCAAAACATTAACTTTATTCTTCTTTAACCATTCTTTGGTAGAATGACTTGTGTGCTTAGGGTTGTTGTCTTGCTGCATGACCCTCGTTCTCTTGAGGTTCAGTTCACGGACAGATGTCCTGACATTTTCCTTAAGAATTTGCTGGAATAATTCAGAATTCATTGTTCCATCAATGATGGCAAGCCATCCTGGCCCAGATGCAGCAAAACAAACCGAACCATGATACCACCACCACCATGTTTCACAGATGGGATAAGGTTCTTATGTTGGAATGCAGTGTTTTCTTTCTCCAAACATAACGCTTCTCATTTAAACCAAAAAGTTCTATTTTGGTCTCATCCGTCCACAAAACATTTTTCCAGTAGCCTTTTGGCTTGTCCACATGATCTTTAGCAAACTGCAGACGGGCGACAATGTTCTTTTAGGAGAGCAGTGGCTTTCTCCTTGCAACCCTGCCATGCACACCACTGTTGTTCAGTGTTCTCCTGATGGTGGACTCATGAACATTAACATTACCCAATGTGAGAGAGGCCTTTAGTTGCTTAGAAGTTACCCTGGGTTCCTTTGTGACCTGGCCGACTATTACATGCCTTGTTCTTGGAGTGATCTTTGATGGTTGACCACTCCTGGGAAGGGCAACAGCGGTCTTGAATTTCCTCCATTTGTACACAATCTGTCTGACTGTGGATTGATGGAGTCCAAACTCTTTAGAGATGGTTTTGTAACCTTTTCCAGCCTGATGAGCACCAACAACGCTTTTTCTGAGGTCCTCAAAAATCTCCTTTGTTCTTGCCATGATACACGTCCACAAACGTGTTGTGAAGATCAGACTTTGATAGATCCCAGTTCTTTAAATAAAACAGGGTGCGCACTCACACCTGACTGTCATCCCATTTTTTGAAAACACCTGACTCTAATTTCACCTTCAAATTAACCGCTAATCCTAGAGATTCACATACATTTGCCACTCACAGATATGTAATATTGGATTATTTTCCTCAATAAATAAATGACCAAGAATACTATTTTTGTCTTATTTGTTTAATTGGGTTCTCTTTATCTACTTTTAGGACTTGTGTGAAAATCTGATGATGTTTTCGGTCATATTTATGCAGAAATATAGACAATTCTAAACGGTTCACAAACTTCCAAGCACCACTGTATCCTGTACCACTCCTATATAATTCCTATATACTTCTCAGCCACACAATACCACACCTCCTCTCTCAGCACCCTGTCATATGCTTTCTCTAAATCCACAAAGACAATTTAACTCCTTCTGGTCTTCTCTATACTTCTCAATCAACATTCTCAAAGCAAACATCACATCTGTGGTGCTCTTTCATGGCATGAAACCATACTGCTGCTCGCTGATCATCACCTCTCCTCTTAACCTAGCTTCTATTACTCTTTCTCTCCTCTTAACCTAGCTTCTATTACTCTTTCTCTCCTCTTAACCTAGCTTCTATTACTCTTTCTCTCCTCTTAACCTAGCTTCTATTACTCTTTCCCATATCCTCATGCTGTGGCTGATCAATTTTATACCTCTGTAGTTGCTACAGTTCTGCACATCGCCCTTGTTCTTGAAAATCGGTACCAGTATGCTTCTTCTCCACTCCTCAGGCATCCTCTCACTTTCCAAGATTGTGTTAAACAATCTAGTTAAAAACCCCACTGCCATCTCTCCTAAACATCTCCATGCCTCCACAGGTATGTCATCTGGACTAACTGCCTTACCACTCTTCATCCTCTTCATAGCTGCCCTCAGCACATTTCCATCTCTATCCTTGATCACCCTAACCTCCTGCATATCCTTACCAGCTCGGTCCCTCTGTCTAGCCAATCAGTACAAGTCCTTTTCACCTTCCTTAGTGTCTAACCTCTCATACAACACACCATACACCTTTTCCTTTGCCTATGCCACCTCTCTCTTTGCTTTACGCTACATCTCCCTGTACTCCTGTCTACTTTCTTCATCTGTGACTATCCCACTTCTTCTTTGCCAACCTCTTCCTCTGTATAATTTGCTGTACTTCTTCATTCCACCACCAAGTCTCTTCGTTTTCCTTCTTCTGGCCAGATGACACACCAAGTACCTTCCTAGCTGTCTCCCTCACTATTTCTGCAGTGGTTGCCCAGTCATCCTGCAACTCTTCACTACCACCCAGTGCCTGTCTTAACTCCTGCCTGAACTCCACACAACAATCTTCCTTCTTCAACTTCCACCATTTGATCCGTGACTCTGCCTGCACTCTCTTCCTCTTCTTGGTCTCCAAAGCCATCCTACAGACCACCATCCAATGCTGCCTCCAACATTACTCCCTCTTCTTAAAATATGTATTCACCACAGTCATTTCCATCCTTTTTGCAAAAGCCACCACCATCTGTCCTTCCACATTTCTCTCCTCGACACCATACCTACCCATCACCTCTGTTCCCTTCACCCAACATGCCCATTGAAGTCCGCTCCAATCACCACTCTCTCCCCCTTGGGTACACTCTCCACCACACTCTCCACCACTTCATCCAACTCACTCCAGAATTCTTCTTTCTCCTCCATCTTACACCCAACTTGCGGGGCATATGCGCTGATAACTGTCCAACACTCTCTTCACCTACAACACACCCTTGACATATTCTTCCTTCAGAATTCCCCCACCCATTTCTCCTTCAATCCACACCGTGGTAGAAAAGTTTGAACCCTCCTCCGATGCTCCTGACCTTACTCCCCTTCCACCTGGTCTCTTGCACACACATATACCTTTCGTCTCTCCATCATATCAGCCAGCTCTCTCTCTCTACCAGTCATAATGCTAACGTTCAAAGTTCCAACTCTCACCTCCATACTCCTACCTTTCTTCCTTTCCCGCTGCCTCTGGACATGCCTTCCCTCTCTCTTTCTCCTTTGCCCAACAGTAGCATAGTTTCCATCAGCACCCTGCTGGCCAACAGTGCCAGGGACGGTCGTTGGTTACCCAGGCCTCGACCGATCTGGTATGGAAATCTGATTTATGATCCGCATATTTTATTTGGTGAACATTTTATACCGGATGCCCTTCCTGACGCAACCCTCCCCATTTATCCGGGCTTGAGACCAGCACTAAGGATGCATTGGCTTGTGCATCCTCAGTGGCTGGGTTCAGTCTTGGTTCTAATGGAGTTTCAGAAATCAAGGCAGTCATTCTGGCATGATAAAACCGGTGGGTTCATTCTACAGTCATCAGCAACCTGATGAACTGAAGATACTGAAATCAAAATTCAACTGTATTCATGAAAATAAAATGAAACGTTAAATTTAATCAAATTTAATGTTTATGATTTAGTGAACTGTAATCAAACTTTTTAATCATGAATTGTGTTTACAAATGTAGATTGCTTTTGGGCCATTGGCTTTTCATCATTAAAAAGATCACTGATGATCCATGTTCATCATAGTTTTGTCGGCAGAATGAACCCGTCTTTTATCAAGTCATTATAAAATTGGTTTAAAAAAGCCATCGACACCAATCAGCCCAAAGATTCTGCAGATGGCGCAGTGGTACGTTTATATTTTCTGGTACCCAGTCAGACAGAATGTACAAGTCCAATAGCTCTAAAATACTATGTTCTTTGGATAGAAGTTAGACCTGACAGCAGAATTGTTGACAATGATGGCGGCTGAGTTGTGACAAAGAAGACACGTCAGAGAATACGTCATTACATGGCAGTACATTTTTCGAGTATCTGTACTTGAGTATTAATTTTTCTTTGGAAACTTATGACTTTTACTCCACTACATTTGAAAGACAGTGTACTTTTGAATCCCCTGCATTTTTTTCTTTTTTCCCCCCCTTTCTCTCCCCAATTGTACTTGGCCAATTACCCCACTTTTCTTAGCCGTCCCCGTCACTGCTCCACCCCTCCCACCCCCTAAAAATACTTAAGTATTTTTAAAAGCAAGTATTCCAGTACTTTAACTCAAATAAAAGTTTGACTGAACAACTTTCACTTGTATTGGAGTAATATTTGACCAGGAGTATCTATATACTTTGACTCAACTAATGGAGTTGTGTACTTTGTCCACCTCTGAGTATATCTGTCTGTATTCTAACATAGATAAATTATATGTCCACTGCTCTCTCGTTCTCTTTCTCCCTCCCTTCTTCCTCCTCCTCCTCTTCCACATCCTCTCTGCAGGCATTTGGTTTCATCAACCTGATTCTTTGGGGGGGAAATCTGTGGTTCGTGTTTAAGGAGACAGGCATCATTGCTCCGTTCATGCGTGCTCCTCCTCCCCAAGAAAAACAGGCTGCACCAGAAACTTACGGCCAGCAGGGGGGATACGAGCAAGACCCATACTCTGGCAACCAGGGAGGCTACCAGCCTGACTACAGCCAGCAAGGATATAACCAGGTACCTGACAACCAAGCTTTTTTCCCCCTCTCTCTTTTATTCTATAGAAATAAAAACATTGAAAATACAACACACATATACTAAACAAATAGTGAAATAAAACATTTTTCAAACCTATCAAACTCTACAGAGTCAAAGATTACAACACAGGTCAACAAAAACAGAAAACAGTGAGGTAACCTGAAGGCCATAGAATGGCTTCCAGCCTACAGACCCCCCCCCATCAAAGAAATCAATCAAAAAATACACATAAACCACACACAGTACACTGTTTAACTAAAACCAACATTACCCTCCCTCCTTACCCAATCACAACAAAAGTGCTCCCCTCTACAAATCCACCAACAAACTCTTTTTCTCTAACATAACCATACAACATATTAACATCTCTTTCCATTATACTCCTGCAAACTATCCCACACCTCAGCTTGCCTCTTTTCATAATGGGCTGTATTCTCCTTAGCTTGACAGCAAACCCTGCATGGCTTAAAACATAATTTAATAAATTCACATTACATCCGTTCACTTTGCCAGTCACCCCAAACAACCACAATTCTCTCCCTTCCATTCTGTCAACAAACCACATCTCTAAATTCTACGTATTAATTCTTTTGTTTCCAACATGTGTTCTCCAGCTCACAACATTCAACACACTCATGCATACGTTTCCTCTCCCACACCCACACATCACATTCTTTCTTCACATCCACGTTTCCTCTCCCACACCCACACATCACATTCTTTCTTCACATCCACGTTTCCTCTCCCACACCCACACACATCACAGTCTGTGTTCACATCCACATCAAACTTACTGATTTTACATTACTGAATACCCTATTGTGTCTTAATACAAGTCAAAATTCTCACATTCAGCATTGTTCCACTTCACTCTCAGATTCCTCCATATCCTCCCTACATCCATCTCATTCATCACCCTCTCCCACACTTTCTCCATATCCTCCCTACATCCATCTCATTCATCACCCTCTCCCACACTTTCTCCACATCCTCCCTACATCCATCTCATTCATCACCCTCTCCCACACTTTCTCCACATCCTCTACATCCATCTCATTCATCACCCTCTCCCACACTTTCTCCACATCCTCCTTACATCCATCTCATTCATCACCCTCTCCCACACTTTCTCCACATCCTCCCTACATCCATCTCATTCATCACCCTCTCCCACACTTTCTCCATATCCCCCCTACATCCATCTCATTCATCACCCTCTCCCACACTTTCTCCATATCCTCCCTACATCCATCTCATTCATCACCCTTTCCCACACTTTCTCCATATCCTCCCTACATCCATCCCATTCATAACCCTCTACCACATTCTCAATATCATCCCTACATCCATTTTATTCATAACCCTCTCCCACACTTTCACAGCAGCTGCTCTTCTCACTTCTTCCCCTCTTAAACATCTATATATTACTCTCGTTTTCACACTCATCAGACTCACTTTCCTTTCTCCTTCTCCCACATACATTTCTATCTCTCCTTCCTCATCCAACACAACCTCTCTCCCAACCATACTGACCCATTCTCTCGGCATCTCCCCCTTGATCTTTCTCATCATCCTCCCCGCCATCCCAACCACATTTCATCACCCCTTCCCCTCACTTCATCTACCACTACCTGTGCCCTCATAAACCCTGCTACATACTCACACACTAAATCCCTTATCTTCCTAAACCCCGCTCTCCAAATCACCCTGTTGTAGATTGTGTTCCCCTCAAATGTGATTTTTGGATTTAAAAACCCTGGTTGTTCCCACACCTGCTTCACATTCTCACATTCATACTGAACACATTTTACAAACTCTCCCCATGCTTCCAGCACCTCCTTGTAAAACTCAGACACGCCACTAAACATACCTTTCTTCAGCTGCATATACACTCCACCCTCCCCACACCCTCCACATTTATAAATTGCCTCCCGTAAAAACACCTTCTATATATGATCTCTCTTGTTTCTTAAGTATCGAACCATCATTTTCACCCTAAGGGCTTTCTTTTTCACCCCTAAATTGATAAACTTCAACCCACCCTCTTCATAGTCATTTTCCATCACCTCCTTTGCTATCCTAATGCCCTTCCCATCCCTCAGAAAATCACTCACCATTCTTTCCACCTCCTTCAACCCTCTCTCAGTCACATCCAACAGATTCATTACATACACAAACACACTCATAACTAATTCATTCACAACCACCACCTTCCATTTCAGCTTCAACCCTCTAAGTTTCCAAAACCCTAATGTCTTCCTAACCTTATTCATTATCTCTTCATACTGTATATCTCTCCCTCCCTCATCCTCAATCTTTAAATTCACACCCAACAACCTGAAATTATCTTTCTTCTCTTCTAATCCTATTCTTAAATCTTCTCTACTTGCCCCTATATACATAACTTCTGACTTATCTATGTTTACTTTAGCCCCTGATGCCCTAACATACTGCTCTAAAGTATCTAATACCTCAACTACACTTTCCTTTTCCTTTACTGTAACTGTTGTGTCATCTGCATACTGATAAACTAAACTCACCTGCCCTCCTCGTAACTCTATACCCTTAATTCTATAATTTCCCTTCAGTGGTGCTGCTATCGGTTCTGCTGACAAGGAATACAGCAAAGCCGATAGGAGACACCCTTGCTTGACTGACCTCTCTATCTTAAATGTGTCTGTGACTATCCCATTGATTTTAAGTTAAAATCCCAAATAAGCAGACTGGTCCACACAGCAATTGAAGTGATGGGGGTAAGGGAGCATCCCTCCCTCCAAATGCTCTTTGAGAAGACTATAACTAAACAGGGCTGGCCCACTGGTCGGGTCAAGCCAACAATAACAACAAAAACAACAATAATAATAATCATACAGCTGACAAGCAGGTTTATTACATGACAAAGCCTACCTTCTCAGTAAGAACTCTTATGGTTTCTGTTGGTCATCTTTAGGATGCAGAGTACGGCCAAGGCTATGGACAGCAGGGGGCGCCAACCTCATTTTCCAATCAGATGTGAACAAACAGGAAGCATGTGAGTAACAAAAGAACATTCAAGTTCAACTTGAATTCAGCGATGAGAACAATTAAATGGTTAATTACATTTTGGGGTCAAAACTTCCTATAGGCCTTCACAAACTGCCGCCCCCCATCTCTCTGATCTCCTCCATCTTCTTCATCCTCTGTCTGTGTTCTCCTTCTCTCAATATATGACTCCTATTCACCACCAGCTACTCCTCCATGATCTGATAGTTTGCAATGTTTTTGCTGTTTTTTTGCTTTTATTTTGCTTTTTGTACAGCGGCCATGAGTATGCTGAAAGGCGCCATACTAATAAAATGTATCTTAAGACTGAGCTTGTCATCCATGGCAATTTGCCTTGTAAAACATCAGGAAAATTAGACCCTACCTGTCTGAGAATGCAGCACAACTCCTGGTACAGGCTCTTGTAATATCATGCTTTGACTACTGCAACTCCTTACTGGCAGGTCTCGCTGCATGCACATTCAAACCTCTGCAAATGATCCAGAATGTGGCGGCGCGTCTGGTCTTCAACCAACACAAAACAGCACATGTCACTCCGCTATTCATATCCCTCCACTGGCTCCCAGTAGCTGCCCGAGACAAATTCAAAACCTTGATGCTCGCTTACAAAACAGCAACTAAAATGGCTCCCGCCTACCTGAACTCCCTCATTCAGGTCTACACTCAGTCCCACTCACTACGCTCTGCCAATGAAAGGCACCTGGCACCTCCACCTCAACGGGGCCCTAAGTCAGTAGCCAGACTCTTCTCTTCTGTAGTTCCCCGGTGGTGGAACGAGTTACTGTAGAACATTGTATTTGTTCCAATACATGTCTGACATGTAACAGTCACCATACTAACTAAGGTAACCACCTACTACTGCTACAGGAAGTACATCAGCAGTCAGACAGCTGGTTACATACAAAGTGTTCTGTTGTTCCAATCAGTAAACTTGATAAACATTCTCCAGTGTCTGACCATTCCTTATTCTACATGGTGTCCGAAGTGGGATTTCCTCAGTGAAGTGATGGTTGTACAGGCTGTTCCTGTCGTTTCTCACCACCACACGAGACGTCTTTGTCCTCAAGATGATGATCTCCAGACTTTTGGGGTCAGCATCGTGGATCCTCAGGTGAGGTGATGAGGGGTCTTTAGGTTTCAGTGTTCCCAGACTGCCACTATAGTCATAGAAGACCTTCAGTTGACCCTGATGCACCACCAGGCACAGGAACTGGCTTCTGTTTTGCAGCATGAGGAGAATTCCATTGTGGGAGAACAGTTTGACTCCCTGTTTGAAGCACTGCTTGCAGCCTAGTTCACCTTTGAAGGTGACCTCAGCGTAACCAGTACCGTTGAAATACATCGCATCATTCAGCCACTGAGTCAGCACCAGCTTGGCCCTGCCGCTGGGTAAGCCCAGGATGGAGTGTGTCAGGTGTTCCTTGACAAAGCTAAAGTGGTTGTGCAAGCTGAAAACAGTGAGATTAGGACCCAGAAGACCTACAATGATGACACCAGCCACTACATTGCTCTGTACAGCAACTCTAATGGGATGCGTCTCTACATGGACGACATGCTAGAAACGGGGAACGCTGGCGGCAGGTTGGGTGGAAGCGGAAGGGCCGTGGTATCCACAGCGGGCAGCATCTTCCTGGGAGGCATGCCAGAACAAACTATCACCAACCTCACTGGATGCATCAGCAATCTGTTTATCAAGAGAGAAACAAGCCCTCAGATGGTTTTGAACCTGATGAAGGCGAAACAGAACATCAATGTCCCTCTAGACTGTTCTGCTGCCAAGAAACCTCAACAGATACTGCCCGTTCCACCTAAACAGAACAAGAGCCACAAGGGAACACACAGAAAGGGACCCAGCCCTTCAGAAAATATGCAACATCCTCAACCATGGATGGCCTACAAAGGAGTTCAAACTGCCAGCAGATGTTTGTCAGTACTTTACATTCAGGGATGAGCTCACGATCAAAGATGGCATCATTATGAAAGGCCCAAAGGCAGTAATCCCCAAATCGCTACAAAGGGACTACATCACAATCCTACATAGAGGCCACCCTGGGGCAGAGTCAACGAAACGCTGAGCCAGAGATATTGTGTTTTGGCCCACTATGACAAAGGATATTGAGCAGAGAACACTTTCATGCCCTGTCTGTAACAGCACAAAACCACACCAACAAAAAGAGCCACTCAAGCTACATCCCATCCCAGACTTACCATGGTCAACTGTAGCAACAGACATCTTTGAGTGGAATGGCCAGCACTACCTAGTATTGGTCGACTCGTACTCTGGATGGTTTGAGGTTGACTTGCTTCGTGGAATCAAATCCAACACTGTGATAAGAAAACTAAAAAGACATTTCTCAGTTCATGGAAGCCCACACAAAGTAATCTCAGACAATGGGGCCCAGTTCACAAGCCAACGCTTTAAAGAATTTGCCTCAACCTGGGATTTCATCCTTGTGACCAGCAGCCCGGAGTTCCCTCAGGTTAATGGATTAGCTGAAAGAGCTGTACGCAGTGTAAAACAACTGATGGAAAGGTCCAAGCAAGATGGAACAGATGTTTTCCTGAACCTGCTCAACCTTTGTAATGTACCACGTGACCAGACACTTGGTTCACCAGCTGAACGACTGATGTCAAGACAGACATGTACCACCCTCCCCATCTGCAAAACGTTGCTGGTTCCAGCTGCCAAGAAAAGCAGTATGATCAAGGCACAGCTTACAAAAAACGCCAACACATCTGTCAAGAACCAAGATCTTGCATCATACAATCAGAAGGGAAAGAGTACAAGAAGAAACAGGAGACACATTCTTCCTGTCTTGGAACCACCACCGCCACAGGTTGACCTCAGTGACCCCAGCATCATTCTTCAACAACCAACTGATCAGCATGGACACGACAATCATCCTGTCTCTCATGAGAGGCACCCTCAGCAAAACTCACAGCGAAACACCAGTGAACAAGAGACTGTTCAGAAGACTTTCCAGCCCACCCAGAAATCAGTTGATGGCCCACACATCACACAGGCAGGCCGCGTTTGTAAGCCAAACACAAACTACATGCAATGAACAGTATAAGGACAACAATCAGAGGAGCTGTTGGAAGACAAAAAACCTTTTTTTATAGGCATACAACAAGACATTATGATTTAGATACATTTGATCTCATATTCATTCTATTTCATACTTACCTGTAATGGCCAGGACTATATTGTTATACTTGCCTGCAGATTATTATTTGTGTTCTTAGTATTGGAAGCATAGATAAAGAGAAAGGATGTAGACATTGTATTTGTTCCAATACATGTTTGACATGTAACAGCCACCATACTAACTTAAGGTAACCACCTACTACTGCTACAGGAAGTACGTCAGCCGTCGGTCTGCCGGTTACATACGAAGTGTTCTGTTGTTCCAATCAATAAACTTGTTAAACGTTCTCCAGTGTCTGACCACTCGTTATTCTAGTTACCAAACTCCATTCGATCTGCTGAGTCCCTCTCTATCTTTAAGAAGAAGCTAAAGACCCAGCTCTTTCACCAACACCTCCACACCTGATGGTATTAATACAACAAAAAAATAATCGCTGCTATGCACCCTATGCGTTGCCTTTGTGCGCTGCCTGTTGACACCCATGTCCTGCTTGAACCTAGTGTTTTGGCACTTACTTGCGTTGTCGCCTTATGACTAGATCCTTGCTTGTGTTGTATTAACTCTCAGATGTATGTTGCTTTGGATAAAAGCCGTCTGCTAAATGAAATTGTAACACTGTAAAATGTATCATTATCATTAATAGTCATTATTAGGATGATAAAAATAAAACATTTTCAAGCTTTTTTCACTGTTAAACACCATATGTGTGTGTGTGTGTTCTCCTCACAGAGAAGCGTGGGAATGGACGAGTAGTGGGTTGCCTGCCACCTACCCACAATGCAACACTTCCTTGCAGCTGCCTGTCTTTGGAATTGGGGGGAGAGGTGGCAAGTTGTTACCTATTGTGATCGATGTGTTTATGAAAAAAAAGTTATAATGAGTCCATAACTTGAAGAAAGCACCAAAACAATAGAAAAGTTATAAAAGATAATGGTATACAATAAAATTTATTAAACAATGGATGATGTTGATTAAAAATCATATTTAGAACTTGAGAGAATGTATTTGTTTGTGTTGTATAGATATCACTCTCAACAAACATCTAGACTATACAAAGCTAAACTGTAATGTTTCCTAATGTTTTTCTGAAAAGCATCGAAGACTGACAGACGTACAGACCCTCTTTCCACCTGCCATTAGCATGTCACCAGTTAGCTTGTCTCCCAATGTCCTGTTAACATGTGTCCTGTTAGCATTTGTCCTGGCCAAAACAGAACCAAAATCTGACCAAACCAGCTGCTGATGTCACACATGATACCAAAGTGTAAATGTGATATCCATGTCCTACATTATATCCTTTATGGGGATCCAACAAGGAAGACAATGTCAACAGAACCGACAGCTGAGAGACTAGCCTAAAACTAGCTAGGATGGTTATGTTAGTGGCTCAAACATAGCCAAGTCTTAACATATTAAAACTAACAAAGAGTTAAAACAACATCTTAGAAAAGCTATTATTGTTCCATAAAGCTAGCGAGGAATATCCTGGTAGCGGTAGCAGTCTAGAATGAGCTGTGTTTTAAGATGACTAGCTAGCTAAGATGGCAGATTAAAGCTAACAGTGATATGATGGCACACTGGTTTCAGTTTGGTTTGATAAAAGTTGAAATAATCATGTAAACAGCTGCATTAAAAGCCACTTGCTCCTCAGCAGTGGACTGTAGAGTCGTGCTACTGCCAGGTGGAAAGGGGGCCCATAATGACTTCTGTCTACAATTTGCAACATTTTTCTGTTTGTCGACAAAATGTCTTCTATCAAACTGTGTAAAGCCATCATTTCCTCTTCTCTTATGTTGTCACTCCATTCTCTTGACTTGAGAGAGAAAAGATACACAGCCAACATGTCAAGCGGACAAACTATTTTAAACTGCAGTTTTACAATATTTTTTTTTTCTTAAAAGAATTTATTAGTCTGTTGATGGGGTGAGATTTCACTTGTTTCCATCTTAATTTACAGTCTACAGTAAAAGTCATTAGAAAAGCAACGCTTCTTTACTGGAACTAGAGTGCTCACTGTTTTGGCGGTTAGCGGCTGCTGCTCAGTGCTAACAGTCTGTTAGCATGGTCTGTTAGCATGGTCTGCTGTTAGACTTACAACCCAACTAGATCTGAGGCAGCTCGTCTTCAGGTGAGCATGGTTTACAACACATTCAGAGTTACAGAAGGATTTCTGTGTAGTAATCTCACCCTGCTGACAGGCTGTCTCTGAAACAGATTTTAGCCCGAGAGGAAACAAGATTAGATATCAGAGTAAACGTGAAGACGGGCCGGAGTCTTTTTCTGACAGTAAAACATTTTGTTCTCATCAGTTCTTTGTGAGAAATGTTTTAATGAGTATTTATCAAATATAATCTTTTCCTCCTCTTCGGATTCTTTTTGAACGAGGCGATGTTTCGGTGTACGGTTACTGAGCATGGTGAAGATGCTTCTCATCCCCGGGTCGTCGTCTTGTACAGTACTTCCTGTGTGACTCCACTGACTCAGATAGTGTGACTCTATTTTCTCCTGTTGTACAGAAAGATGTGTGTGTGTGAGTGTGTGTGTGTGTGTGTGTGTGTGCGCGCATGCACATGTGTGAGAGAGTTGAGACAGACTTTAGTTTTTTCACCTGTCAATTCTCTTTTTTCTCTCTTTAAAGTGTTTTTCTCCTTTTTGTTCCCTTGCTTTTCTACCCCTTTCCCTTTCTTGCTAACCTCCTGATATTTCACTCTTCTCTGCTGTCTTTCCTTCTGTCCTCCCCTCTTCGTCTGTTTTTATAGATATACTGTTGAGCTAAATTCTGTCGTTGTTGTTTGATGAAGTCTTGTGGTGACTCAATGGCTCCGGCTTGTGATGTAATTTCCTGTATATGATATTCTCCTCACCATTGTCACCATGGAGACAGTAGCGGTGTTAACAATGGTTTATGACTATGATGTGTGTATGATTTATTGCTATGGAGAACCCCTGTGAATTCTGACCTTTGACCTGCTATGTGGCGTTCTTAAATCTATGGAATCCAGTGGTGGAACGTTTCAATAAAGGTGTAATTCATCATAGCTGACACATCTGACTGGTTTGTTATTGTTTTAAAACCACTATAAGTCATGAATGAATGAATGAATAAACTGACCGTAGCATTATCGACTCTGTGCATAACTGTAGTCCACTGACTTCCGGTCTCTACTGCAGCGGTCATACCAGTTTCCTGTTTGTTTGCGTGTGCTATTGACATGTTTTTCATGTGTATATTTTTTGCGATGCCTGCAAGATTTACCATGGATAATTGTCAACGACATGCACACACCTGTCGACAAACTTTCACCTGCACCTACCAGCAAATGGGTGAAAAGTTTCAAGTTCTACATATCGAGTTACATCCACAACTTGATGTGTTCAACTTGAAACCTTTCAGCCGTTTGCTGGTAGGAGCAGGTGAAAGTGTGTGGACAGTTGTGTGCATGTCGTTGACATTTATCCATGGTAGGTCTTGCAGGCATCGCGAAAAATATGCCGTTGTCAATAGCACAAGCCAACAAACAGGAATCTGGTATGACTGCTGCAGTAGAAACCGGAAGTCAGTGGACTGCAGTTATGCACAGAGCCAATTGAGTTGGGTTTAAAGTATCGATCTTAATGATAAGTAAAAGATAATCCACGACAAGGTGTACATCGAAGAATTTTAACACATGATGTGAAGTCATGGCTCCATGATTAGCACTCCTTTTCATGGATTATCCCACTTATATCATGGTCACAAACAATGAAAAGAAAAGCATTCACTTACTTTTTGTTGAACGTCTTGGACTTAGAATTTAAAGATTATGAAGCAAAAGTTAGCTGTTAAGCTAAGCTTATTTTTCTTTTAATCTTTATGTCTATGTCTATGTAAAGCACTTTGGATTGCCATTATGTATAAAATGTACTATACAAATACATTTCCCTTGTCTTGATTACTAGCTGAATATGAGACTTGAAAGTCCATCACAAGTTATAGCTTTTATAGCACCACCCTGGTCACAATTCACAACCGTAGTCTGCTACTGCAGCCGCACTGCTATGACGTCAAACAACAAACAAGCGAGGACGCTGAATCAGCACAATCCAATAGAAAACTGGGGACCGATCATACTTATAAATGCAGTGAGGTGTGGTGAGGTCAGTGGCTGGGTAGGCAGTGAGGTGTGGTGAGGTCAGTGGCTGGGTAGGCAGTGAGGTGTGGTGAGGTCAGTGGCTGGGTAGGCAGTGAGGTGTGGTGAGGTCAGTGGCTGGGTAGGCAGTGAGGTGTGGTGAGGTCAGTGGCTTGGTAGGCAGTGAGGTGTGGTGAGGTCAGTGGCTGGGTAGGCAGTGAGGTGTGGTGAGGTCAGTGGCTGGGTAGGCAGTGAGGTGTGGTGAGGTCAGTGGCTGGGTAGGCAGTGAGGTGTGGTGAGGTCAGTGGCTGGGTAGGCAGTGAGGTGTGGTGTGGTCAGTGGCTTGGTAGGCAGTGAGGTGTGGTGAGGTCAGTGGCTGGGTAGGCAGTGAGGTGTGGTGAGGTCAGTGGCTGGGTAGGCAGTGAGGTGTGGTGAGGTCAGTGGCTGGGTAGGCAATGAGGTGTGGTGTGGTCAGTGGCTGGGTAGGCAGTGAGGTGTGGTGAGGTCAGTGGCTGGGTAGGCAGTGAGGTGTGGTGAGGTCAGTGGCTGGGTAGGCAGTGAGGTGTGGTGAGGTCAGTGGCTGGGTAGGCAGTGAGGTGTGGTGAGGTCAGTGGCTGGGTAGGCAGTGAGGTGTGGTGAGGTCAGTGGCTGGGTAGGCAGTGAGGTGTGGTGAGGTCAGTGGCTGGGTAGGCAGTGAGGTGTGGTGTGGTCAGTGGCTTGGTAGGCAGTGAGGTGTGGTGAGGTCAGTGGCTGGGTAGGCAGTGAGGTGTGGTGAGGTCAGTGGCTGGGTAGGCAGTGAGGTGTGGTGAGGTCAGTGGCTGGGTAGGCAATGAGGTGTGGTGTGGTCAGTGGCTGGGTAGGCAGTGAGGTGTGGTGAGGTCAGTGGCTGGGTAGGCAGTGAGGTGTGGTGAGGTCAGTGGCTGGGTAGGCAGTGAGGTGTGGTGAGGTCAGTGGCTGGGTAGGCAGTGAGGTGTGGTGAGGTCAGTGGCTGGGTAGGCAGTGAGGTGTGGTGAGGTCAGTGGCTGGGTAGGCAGTGAGGTGTGGTGAGGTCAGTGGCTGGGTAGGCAATGAGGTGTGGTGTGGTCAGTGGCTGGGTAGGCAGTGAGGTGTGGTGAGGTCAGTGGCTGGGTAGGCAGTGAGGTGTGGTGAGGTCAGTGGCTGGGTAGGCAGTGAGGTGTGGTGAGGTCAGTGGCTGGGTAGGCAGTGAGGTGTGGTGAGGTCAGTGGCTGGGTAGGCAGTGGGCATTCACAAATACAAATGACATCCTTTTGTGCTCGCTAATGTTATATAACAATCTGATCCGTGTTCATTCTTCCAACTGCCACAGAATTCTAGAATATTGTGTTCCCTGGCTGAACTACAGTCCAAATGAAAACATAAACAAAAATATTGTCAGAGTATATACGAAGTAATTTTCTGTTATATGGTTTTTGATAGCTGTGAAACGATTAAGTAACACCACTGCCGCACATCATTACACAACAATCCATCACTAAATCCCCAAAATGCCCCTTTAACTCCATTTTGGCAAACATACCGCAACACAACAGATAGCTGCGCTTTGTCGGTTTTGTCAGTGGTCTCATCGACTTGTACGGACATGAAAGGGGCTGCATTTACCTCATCTTGAATGTTCTGTCGAAGAGTGTCACTTACTGCCAAGAGAATGTCGTTTTGAATACGGTTTGATGTTCCGGAAAACACTGAGAAAACTTCAAGTTGCATCGCCAACCGCTGGTCTTTCTCCGCAATGAGGTTTAAGAGCACCATATAGTTTCCACGGTTTGATGAGCCGGTGATTTCCTTATTTCCCCTGAATATGCCGGCTGACCTCACCTCTGACAGGGGTCCGCAGTTGACGTCGGAGCTCTGGACTGCAGTCGCGGAGGGGCTGGGGATGAAGCTCCACCGTACCACAGCGTACAACCCGCAGGGCAACAGACTTTGTGAGCGGTTTCATCGGTCTATGAAGGCCGCTCTTCGTGCCAGCCTCACGGACAGCAAGTGAGTCGATCGCCTCCCGTGGGTCATGCTCGGCCTTCGCTGCGCCCCCAAGGAAGACCTCCAGTCCTCGTCTGCCGAGCTGGTTTACAGCCAGCCGCTGCGTGTCCCCGGTGAGTTTCTCCCGGACGCGGTGGCCCCCTGGTCAGCAGCTTCTCATCGGGCTGTGGCCCGGAATGGTGCCAACGCGTTCGCTCCGATCCCTACATCTCACCACTGCCTCCCTCAATCCTACGTCCCCAAGGATCTGCTGTCGGCCAGGTACGTCTTCATCCGCCACGACAGCCACCATACCCCCCTCCAGCCCCCCTACAACGGGCCCTTCCACGTCCTGGAAGCGGGGCCTAAGAACTTTGTGGTGGACATGGGGGGCAAGCCGGAGCGGGTCTCGGTGGACTGTCTCAAGCCTGTCCATTTGGACCTGGGTGGGCCGGTCGAACTGGCCCTGCCCTCACGGCGTGGACAACCCCCCTTCTCAGGCCCCTGGCCCAGCCTCGGCCCCTGCCAGGGCTCCGGCTCTGTCCCCTGCCCCTGCCCCCATACCCATTCAACGCAGCTGTTTTGGCCGCCTGGTCCGCCCCCCGAGACACACTTTTTCGTGATGGTGAATTCTGGGGGGGGGCCTGAGTGGTGATACACAAATGAGGGTAGATTCACCAGGGGCTGCTGCTCCTTTAAGACAGACATTCGGAGTGCTGACCTAGGCACTGCTTAGAGTTTCCGGGGTTTC